>NW_027077036.1:0-30000 GCF_009819655.1 Sylvia atricapilla | reverse complement strand
TCCTCAAACCCGGGGCGGTCCCGGTTCTGGGTCCCCAGGTCCCGGTTCCCCAAACCCGGGGCGGTCCCGGTTCTGGGTCCCCAGGTCCCGGTTCCCCCAAACTCGGGGCGGCCCCGGTGGATCCCCAGGTACCGGGTCCCCAAACCCGGGGCGGTCCCGGTGCCCGGTTCTGAGTTCCCAGGTCCCGGTTCCCCCAAACCCGGGGCGGTCCCGGTGTCCGGTTCCGGATGGATCCCCAGGTCCCGGTTCCCCCAAACTCGGGCCCGGACCGGTGTCCCCTCACACCGGGGCTCCAGACCTCCAATCCCGGGGCTGCCGCTTCCCCGGAACCGGGATCCAATCCTTTCCCGGGACCCCCAACCCCGAAGCCGTTCCGGTGCCTGGTTCCGGTTCCCCATTCCCGGTCCAACCCGAGTCCCCTATCCCGGGACCATTCCGGTGCCGGTCCCGGTTCCCCACTCCCGGTCCATCCCGTGTCCCCTCTCCCGGCCCGGCTCCACGTGGCACCATCCCGGTGTGTCCCGGCCCTTTCCCGGTCCCGGTCCCGGTTCTACACCCCGGGTCCAACTCCTGCCGCCCATCCCGGGGCTGTTCCGGTGCCGGTCCTGGTTCTCCACCCCCGGCCCGGCTCTATCCCGCCATCCCTGCCCGGCTCCACGTGGCATCACCCCGCCGTGTCCCGGTGTGTCCCGCTGTGTCCCGGTGTGTCCCGGCCCTTTCCCGGTGTGTCCCGGTCCCTTTCCCGCCGTGTCCCGGTTCCGGTTCGGGGCGGTCTCACCTGGCGGAGCACACCTGGCCCGGAGCGCAGCGCTCCACCCGCCGCAGCCGCCGGCGCAGGAGACTCGGCGGCGCTTCCCGGGACATGCCGCTGGTGCGGGAATGCGGGAATGCGGGAATGCGGGAATTCGGGAATGCGGGAATGCGGGAATGCGGGAATGCGGGAATGCGGGAATGCGGGAATCCGGGAATGCGGGAATGCGGGAATTCGGGAATGTGGGAATTCGGGAATCCGGGAATGGGGCGATGGAGCTCCGGGGGAGGTCCCGGAACTGTCCCCGCCCCTTTTTGGATGTATCTCCGCCCCTTTGGCTGTGTCCCCTCCCCTTTGGCTGTGTCCCCGCCCCTTTGGCTGTGTCCCCTCCCCTTTGGCTGTGTCCCCTCCCCTTTGGCTGTGTCCCCGCCCCTTTTGGTGTGTCCCCGCCCCTTTCACTGTGTCCCCTCCCCTTTGGCTGTGTCCCCGCCCCTTTGGCTGTGTCCCCGCCCCTTTCACTGTGTCCCCTCCCCTTTGAGTGTGTCCCCTCCCCTTTGGCAGTGTCCCCGCCCCTTTCACTGTGTCCCCTCCCCTTTGGCTGTGTCCCCTCCCCTTTGGCTGTGTCCCCGCCCCTTTGGCTGTGTCCCCTCCCCTTTGGCTGTGTCCCCTCCCCTTTGGCTGTGTCCCCGCCCCTTTGGCTGTGTCCCCGCCCCTTTGGCTGTGTCCCCGCCCCTTTTGGGCGTGTCCCGGCGGGAATTTCAGCTCCCAGCGGGATTTTCCTGCTCTTTTCCCGCTTTTTGGATGTTTCTCGGGTTGTTCGTCCTCCACATGAACCGGGAGTGGTCATCCAAAATCCTTCCCGCCAAAAAAAAACAGCAACAAAAAAATGAGAAAAAAAAATTAATATTATTTATTGTATTTATTTTTTATTTTTTTTTATTTTTTATACTTATCTTTATGTTATATAATGTATTATATATATTATATATTTTTATATTATATATTATATGATGTGTAATTGTATATATTATATAATGTATAATTATATATATAATATAATGTAAATTCAAGTTTTTATTTTATTTAATGTTGTGTTTGATATTTTGTATTCTGTATTTTATATCTTATATTTGACAGTTTACAGTTTATATTTTATGTTTAATATTTTCTATTATTTTAAATTTTATATTTTATACTTTTTCTTTTATATTTCATACTTTTTATTTTATACTTTATATTTTATATATTTTTTATATAAAATATATATATATTATATATTTATATATATATATATATAAAATCCGCCATGGGAATCGGGAGAAATCAAAAAAAGTTATCCGAGGAAAACCAAACAACAGGAAAAAATAGTATTTTTTAAAAAATAAATATATTTACAAAAAAAGTCCGAAAAATAGAGATCTTTTAAAAAAAATCTGCCATGAGAACAGGGAGAAATCCAAAGAAATTATCCAAGAAAAGCCAAACAACAGGAAAAAAAAATTAAAAATATATATTTTAAAAAAAAATCTGCCATGAGAACCAGGAGAAATTAAAAAAAAAAATTATCCACAGGAAAAAATATTAAAAAAAAATATAAAAGTTAATATATTAAAAAAATTAAAAATCTGCCACGAGAACTGGAAGAAATAAAAAAAAAATTATCCACAGGAAAAAAATAATATTCAAATATATATATTTTTAAAAAAAAAAATCTGCTATGAAAACCAGGATAAATCCAAAAAAAGAAATTATCCACAGGAAAAAATATTAAAAAAGAAAAATTAAAAAAAATTAAAAATCTGCCATGAGAACCAGAAGAAATGAAAAAATAAGAAATTATCTACAGGAAAAAATAATATTAAAAAAAATATATATATAAAAAAATTTGCCATGAGAACCAGGATAAATTAAAAAAAAAAGAAATTATCCAGAGGGAAAAACAATTAAAAAAAAATAAAAATAAATACATTAAAAAATTTAAAATCTGCCATGAGAACCGGAAGAAATAATAATAAAAAAGAAATTATCTACAGGAAAAAAATATTAAAAAATATATATTTTAAAAGAAAATCTGCCATGAGAACCAGGAGAAATCCAAAAAATGAAATTATCCACAGGGGAAAACAATTTAAAAAAAATATAAAAAATAAATATATTAAAAAATTAAAAAGCTGCCGTAGGAACTGGAAGAAATAATAATAATAAAAAGAAATTATCTACAGGAAAAAAAATATTAAAAAATATATATTTTTTAAAAAACCTGCCATAAGAACCAGGAGAAATCCAAAAAAAGAGAAAAAAAAAGATCTACAGGAGGAAATAAAAAAAAAATATATATTTATATAAATAAATATATATAAAAAAATTAAAAATCTGCCATGAGAACCGGAAGAAATCAAAAAAATAAGAAATTATCCACAAGAAAAAATAATATTAGAAAATATATTTTAAAAAAATCTGCCATGAGAACCAGGCGAAATTAAAGAAAAAAAAATATCCACTGGGGGGAAAAAAAAATATAGATATAGATATATAAAAATAAATATAATAAAAAAATTTAAAAATCTGCCATGAGAACCAGAAGAAATGAAAACATAAGAAATTATCTACAGGAAAAAATAATATTAAAAAAATATATTAAAAAAAAATCTGCCATGAGAACCAGGATAAATTTTAAAAAAAAGAAATTATCCAGAGGGAAAAACAATTAAAAAAAAATATATTAAAAAATAAAAAAGCTGACATAGGAACAGGAAGAAATAATAAAAAAGAAATTATCTACAGGAAAAAAAATATTAAAAAATATATATTTTAAAAGAAAATCTGCCATGAGAACCAGGAGAAATCCAAAAAATGAAATTATCCACAGGGGAAAACAATTTTAAAAAAATATAAAAAATAAATATATTAAAAAATTAAAAAGCTGCCGTAGGAACTGGAAGAAATAACAATAAAAAAAGAAATTATCTACAGGAAAAAAAATATTAAAAAATATATATTTTTAAAAAAACCCGCCATAAGAACCAGGATAAATCCAAAAAAAGAGAAAAAAAAATATCCACAGGGGGGAAAAAAATATATATATATATTTATATAAATAAATATATAAAAAAAATTAAAAATCTGCCATGAGAACCGGAAGAAATCAAAAAAATAAGAAATTATCCACAAGAAAAAATAATATTAAAAAACAATTTAAAAGAAAATCTGCCATGAGAACCAGGAGAAATCCAAAAAAAATAAATTATCCCTGGCAAAATAAATTTAAAAAAATATATAAATAAAATTAAAAATCTGCCATGGGAACCGGAAGAAATAATAAAACAAAATAAATTATCCACAGGAAAAAATAATATTAAAAATATATATTTATAAAAAATCTGCCACGAAAACCAGGCGAAATAAATAATAATAATAATAATAATAATAATAATAATAATAATAATAAATTATCCACAGGAAAAATAATATTAAAAATATAAAAAATAAATATATTAAAAATAATTAAAAATCCACGACCCGGGAGAAAATCCTAAAAAATTCCCCGAGGAAAACCGAACACTGAGGAGACAAATAACTGAAAAAAGCGGATTTTTTTCCCCTGTGGAATTTGCCGGTGTTTTCCCAAGGCTTCGAGCCCAAGGTCAGAGATAAAAGCGGCCGGGAACGAGATTCCACCGCTGGGAACGGGGAGAGGACGGGAAATGCTGCGGGAAATCATCCTGGAAAATCCCTGCTGGAAAAATTCCTGCGGGAAAAATCATCCTGGAAAATCCCTGATGGAAAAATCATCCTGGAAAATCCCTGATGGGAAAATTCCTGTGGGAAAAATCATCCTGGAAAATCCCTGATGGAAAAATCATCCTGGAAAATCCCTGATGGGAAAATTCCTGATGGAAAAATCATCCTGGAAAATCCCTGATGGAAAAATTCCTGTGGGAAAATCCTGCGGGAAAAATCATCCTGGAAAATCCCTGATGGGAAAATCATCCTGGAAAATCCCTGATGGGAAAATCATCCTGGAAAATCCCTGCTGGAAAAATTCCTGCGGGAAAAATCCCGAACTTTGGGACCAGCCCAGAAAATTCCTGACCTTTGGTAAAATTCCTGACCTTTGGTAAAATCCCAGAAAATTCCTGACCTTTGGGATCAGCCCAGAAAAAAATTCCCATTATTTGGGATCATCCCAGAAAATTCCCGGCCTTTGGGAAAATCCCAGAAAATTCCTGACCTTTGGGACCATCCCAGAAAAATCCTAATCTTTGGTAAAATCCCAAAAAAATCCATAGTTTTGGGACCATCCCAGAAAATTCCAATCTTTGGGAATTGGAAATTTTGGGACCATCCCAGAAAAATTCCCGGCCTTTGGGAAAATCCCAGAAAAATTCCATTATTTGGTAAAATCCCAGAAAATTCCCGGCCTTTGGAATCATCCCACAAAATTCCCATTATTTGAGAACATCCCAGAAAAATCCCGGCCTTTGGGAAAATCCCGGGAAAATCCCAGAAAATTCCTGACCTTTGGGATCATCCCAGAAAAAAAATTCCTGACCTTTGGTAAAATCCCAGAAAATTCCCATTATTTGGGATCATCCCAGAAAAAAATCCCGGCCTTTGGGAAAATCCCAGAAAATTCCAGTCTTTGGAAATTGGAAATTTTGGGATCATCCCAGAAAATTCCTGGCCTTTGGTAAAATCCCAGAAAAATTCCCGGCCTTTGGGACCATCCCAGAAAATTCCTGACCTTTGTGACAATCCCAGAAAATTCCCATTATTTGGGATCATCCCAGAAAATTCTGACCTTTGGGATCAGCCCAGAAAATTACCGACCTTTGGGAAAACCCCAGAAAATTCCAATCTTTGGAAATTGGAAATTTTGGGATCATCCCAGAAAATAATTCCCGAACTTTGGGACAATCTCAGAAAATTCCTGACCTTTGGGATCATCCCAGAAAAATCCCATTATTTGGGATCATCCCAGAAAAATCCCGGCCTTTGGGAAAATCCCAGAAAATTCCCATTATTTGGGATCATCCCAGAAAAATCTGAACTTTTGGGACAATCCCAGAAAATTCCCGGCCTCTGGAGCAGCTTTGGGGCTTTCCCGGGCTGGAATTTTGGGAATTGGGGCAGGGAAAGGGGATTGAGGGGTTTTTTTGGGAAGAGCCAGAAGGGATGATGGAGTTCCTCCGGGCGGAAATCCCAAAATAATTCCATAATTATGGGAATTATACGGAAATCAGCCGATTCCTGGTTTTCCCAAGGCTTCCAGCGCTCTGTGTCCTCCCCGAATTCCACCCGGAATACCGGCAAACCCTTTCCAGGCAGGAATTATTCCCAGCTCCTTTTTTCCCACCCAGAAGAATTCCAGCCTCCAGCATTCCACGGAATTCCTGGAATTCACGGATCCTTGGGAGAGCCGGGATTTTCGGGAAGGAATTCTTCCCTGGGAGGTTTGGAATTCCCAGAGAATCCCCGGGAATGGCCCAAGGGTGGATTTCAGATCCCTGATCCGGGCTCGGGATCCACAGGGCTCAGGAGATATCCCGGGATAAGGAGGCGGGAATTCCCGAGGTGGATTCGGGAGAAGCCGGAGCTCCCGGAGCATTGGGAATGTCGGCCCAGGATCGGGAATTCCGGCCCACGGAGACGATTCCAGAGGGGGATTTGTGCCGGGAATCCTGGAACAGTGGGAATAAGGGGGATAAATCCAGGAGATCCAAGGGAAACAGGGAAAAAGGGAAAAGCCCCAAATCCCGGCACGGGTGGAATTCCAGAGGGTGGAAAACAGCGGGAATGTTCCAGTGTCCCAAGGGACTCCAGAAGAGCTGGGATTTGGGAAGACAGGAGCCAGGGGATGGAATTCCCACTGGGAAAGGGGAACTTGGGAAAAAATTCCCAGAGAATCCCTGGGAGTGTCCCTGGGTGGGTTTGGATCCCCCTGGGATCGTGGGAAGTGGCCCTGGGATGGGATTGTGGGTCCGTGGATCCCAAATCCCAAACCATTCCGGGATTCTGGGATCAGGGACACTCAGGATCCATCCCGAGGGGTTTTATGGGATTCGGGGATGGAAAAGGGAAGGGAGACCCTTCCTGGAGTCCCCAATTCCCAGGGAATTCCCAAAATTCCTTCCCGGAGAGGAGTCGGGATGGGGCTGGATCCAATCCCGGGGCTGGGAGAGCTGGGAATGTGCAGCTGGATCAGGGCAGGATCCAGGGAATCCTCGGAGCCGCTTCCCGAGGGAAAGGAGAGGCGGGATTTGGGCTAAAGGGCTGGAGGCAGGGAATGGAATTCCCAGTGGGAATGAGCTGGGAGCCTGGGCTGGAATTCCCAGAGAATCCCTGGGAGTGTCCAGGGAAAGTTTGGATCCCCCCGGGATCGTGGAAAGGGCTTGGAATGGGATGGGATTTCAGCTTCCATCCCGGAATTCGACGATCCCGGGGGTTTCCCGGCGTTTCCCGCATTCCCAACGATCCCCTGGATCCCTGGGAATCCCCCGAGCCGCTCCGCGCACACACAGATCCCGGTTTGGGAATGGTTTATTAACCCTGGAGATCCAAGGAAAATCCCCGGGACGGGATGTGGAATCGTGTCCGGAATATTCCCGCGCGGTGGGAAGCGGAGCTCAGCGGCCGTGTGGGGATCCCAAATATTCCTGCAGCAGCATTCCCAACTCCGAGTTCTCCCGCTGCAGCGTCGTGGCCTCGGAGAAGAGCTCGGATCTCCGCGTCAGCACTTTGCTGGGAAAGGGATCACAGGGAAAAAACCCGGGATAAGGTGGAAAATCTTTAGGATTATGTGGAAAACCCCCGGGAAAATATGGAAAACCCCTGGGATAGTGTAGATAACTGCCGGGATCACATGGAAAATCCCCAGGAAAACACGGAAAACCCCCGGGATAACGTGGAAAATCCTCGGGATTATGTGAAAAATCCCGAGGTAATGTGGAAAGCCCTGGGGATCACATGGAAAATCCCGGGATTACAGGGAAAACCCCCGGGATAATGTCAAAACCCCTGGGATAATGTGGAAAACCCCCGAGATATCATGGAAAATCCCCAGGAAAACATGGAAAAACCCCTGGGTAATGTGAACAAAACCCGGGAAAAAGTGGAAAACTCCCTGGATAAAGTGTAAAATCCCCGGGATCACATGGAAAACCCTGGGATAATGTGGAAAACCCCCGGGATAATGTGGAAAACCTCCAGGATTCTGTGGAAAGCCCTGGGGATCACATGGAAAATCCCTGGGATCACATGGAAAACTGCCAGGAAAACCTGGAAATCCCCTGGGAAAACATGGAAAAACCCCAGGATAATGTGGAAAACCCCCGGGATAATGCGGAAAACCCCCGGGATCACATGGAAAATCTCCAGGAAAACATGGAAAACCCCCGGGATCACATGGAAAATGCCCAGGATTATATGGAAAATCCCTGGGATAAAGTGGAAAACCCCTGGGGATCACATGGAAAATCCCCGGGATCACATGGAAAACTGCCAGGAAAACCTGGAAAACCCCGGGATAAAGTGAAAAACCGCCAGAAAAACCTGGAAATCCCCCGGGAAAACATGGAAAACCCCCGGGATAATGTGGAAAACCCCTGGGGTCACGTGGAAAAACCCTGGGAAAACATGGAAAACCCCTGGGATTATGTGAAATCCGCCATGAAAATGTGGAAAAAAAAACCCGGAATAAAGTGTAAAATCCCCAGGATCATGTGGAAAATCCCAGGATGAACTGGAAAACTCCCGGGAAAACATGGAAAACCCCAGGATAATGTGAAAAACCCCTGGGATCACATGGAAAATGCCCAGGATTATATGGAAAACCCCCGGGATCATGTGGAAAAAACCCTGGAAAAACATGGAAAACCCCCGGGATTATGTGAAATCCCCCAGGAAAATGTGGAAAACCCCTGGGAAAACATGGAAAACCACATGGAAAACCCCTGGGGTCACACTGAAAACCCCTGGGATAATGTGGAAAACCCCAGGAAACCCCGGGAAAGGCCCGGGACCGTCCCCACTCACTGATATTCCAAGAGAGCGGCTCCAAGCGCATCCCAAAGTTTGAGCGTCCGCTCGGGAATGATGCAGGTCATGGATTCCCAGTATTCCCCGTCCTTGGAGTTATCCCGGACATCCTGGATCTCCTTGGGGGGGCCCTCGTCCCTGGGATGGGGGAAAAATCTCTGGGATGGGGGAAAAAATCCTTGGAATGGGGAAAAAAATCCCTGGGATGGGAAAAAAAATCCCTGGGATGGGGAAAAAAATCCTTGGAATGGGGAAAAAAATCCCTGGGATGGGAAAAAAAATCTCTGGGATGGGGAAAAAATGCCTGGGATGGGGAAAAAAATCCCTGGGATGGGGAAAAAAATCTCTGGGATGGGGAAAAAATCTCTGGGATGGGGAAAAAATCCCTGGGATGGGGGAAAAAATCCCTGGGATGGGGGAAAAAATCCCTGGGATGGGAAAAAAATCTCTGGGATGGGGAAAAAATCTCTGGGATGGGGAAAAAATCTCTGGGATGGGGAAAAAAAATCCCTGGGATGGGGGAAAAAATCCCTGGGATGGGGGAAAAAATCCCTGGGATGGGGGAAAAAATCCCTGGGATGGGGGAAAAAATCTCTGGGATGGGAAAAAAAATCCCTGGGATGGGGGAAAAAATCTCTGGGATGAAAGAAAAAAGGTGTTTGGGATGGAAAAAGAATCTTTGGGAATGGAGGACAAATTTTTGGGAATAGAGGAAAAAAATCCCTGGGAAGGAGAACAAATCTTTGGGATGGAGAAAAAAATCCCCGGGATGGAGGAAAAAAGGTCTTTGGGATGGAGAAAAAAATCTTTGGGAATAAAGAACAAATCTTTGGGAACAGGAAAAAATTCCTGGGAAGGAGAAAAAAATGCCTGGGATGGAGAGTGAATCTTTGGGAATAGAGAGTACATTTTTGGGATGGAGAAAAAAATTCCTGGGATGGAGAAAAAATCTTTGGGAATAGAGGAAAAAAAAATTGGGATAGAGAAAAAAAACTTTGGGAATAGAGAAAAAAAAAATCTTTGGGATGGAGAAAAAAATCTTTGGGAATAGAGAACAAATTTTTGGGAATGGAGAAAAAAAACTTTGGGAATGGAGAAAAAACCAAAACCTTGGGATGGAGAACGAATCTTTGGGAATGGAGGAAAAAATTTTTGGGATAGAGAAAAACACTTTGGGAATAGAGAAAAAAAAAACTTTGGGAATGGAGAACAAATCTTTGGGAATGGAGAAAAAACTCTTGGAACGGAGAACAAATCCCTGGGATGAAGAATGAGTCCCTGGGACGGAGAACAAATATTTGGGAATACAGTGCAAATTTCTGGGATAGAGAAAAAAATCTTTGGGAATAGAGAACAAATCTTTGGGAACAGAGGAAAAAATTCCTGGGAAGGAGAACAAATCCCTGGGATGGAGAGCAAATCTTTGGGAATAGAGGCAAATCTTTACGGAGAAGGAATCCCTGGGATGGAGAAGAAATCTTTGGGATGAAGAGCAAATCTTGGGGAATTGAGAAAAAAAATTCTTGGGATGGAGAAAAAAACCACTCGGGAAGGGGAACGGATCTTCGGGAATAGGGAAGAAATCCCTGGGATAGGGAGCAAATCTTCAGGATGGAGAACAAATGTTTGGGAATGGAGAAAAAAATCTTGGGATGGACAAGAAATTCCTGGGATGGAGAACTAATATTTGGGAATGGAGAAAAAAAAAAATCTTTGGGATAGAGAACAAATCTTTGGGAATAGAGAAGAAATCACTGGGAGAGTGAACAAATCTTTGGGAAGAAGAAAAAATTCTTGGGAAGTAGAAAAAACATCACTGGGATGGAAAACAAATCTTTGGGATGAAAACAGATCCTTGGGAAAAGAGAACAAATCTTTGGGAATGGGGAAAAAAAAAAATCTTTGGGAATAGAGAAAACATTCCTGGGATGGAGAACAAATCTTTGGGAATGGAGAAAAATCTCTTGGAATGGAGAATAAATCCCTGGGATGGAAAGCAAATTTTTGGGAATGAGAACGAATATTCGGGAATAGAGAACAGATCTTTGGGATGGAGAAAAAAATCCTTGGGAATGGAGAAAAAAATCTCTGGGATGGAGAAAAAACTCTGGGAATGGACAACAAATCCCTGGGATGGAGAACGAATCTTTGGGAATAGAGGAAAAAATTCTTGCGACGGAAAACGAGTCCCTGGGATGGAGAAGAAATCTTTGGGATGAGAACAAATCTTTGGGAATGGAGAAAAAAATCTGTGGGAATGGAGAAAAAAATCTTCGGGATGGAGAGCAAATTCTTGGGAATGAGAACAAATTCTTGGGATAGAAAACAAATCTTTGGGATGGAGAAAATAACCTTTGGGATGAGAACAGATCCTTGGGAATGGAGAAAAAATCTTTGGGAATGGGGAAAAAATCTTTGGGATAGAGAACTAATCTTTGGGAATAGAGAACAAATCCCTGGGAATAGAGAAAAAATCCTTGGGAATAGAGAAAAAGATTTTTGGGAATGGAGAAAAAAATTTTGGGAATAGAGAAAAAAATCTTTGGGAGTGAGATCAAATCCTTGAGATGGAGAACAAATCTTTGGGATGGAGAAAAAAATCTTTGGGAATAAGAACAAATCCCTGGGAATAGAGAACAAACCCTTGGGAATGGAGAAAAAATTTTTGGGATGGAGAAAAAAATCTTTGGGAATAGAAAAAAAAAAAAAAGTCTTTGGGAATGAGAACAAATCTTTGGGATGGAGAAAAAAAAATCTTTGGGAATAAAGAACAAATCTTTGGGAATAGAGAAAAACCTCTTGGAATGGAGAATAAATCCCTGGGATGGAAAGCAAATTTTTGGGAATGAGAACAAATATTTGGGAATAGAGAACAGATCTTTGGGATGGAGAAAAAATCCTTGGGAATGGAGAAAAAAATCTCTGGGATGGAGAAAATAATCTTTGGGAATAGAGAACAAATCTTTGGGAATAGAGAGCAAATCTTTATGGAGAACAAATCGCTGGGATGAAAAGCAAATCTTTGGGAATGAGAACAAATCTTTGGGATGGAGAAAATAATCTTTGGGATGGAGAAAAAATCCTTGGGAATGGAGAACAAAATCTTTGGGATTTTTCCCTGCAGTGGAGCAGGGAAGGGTTGGGAATTTCTTTCTCCGAGCGGGATCATCCCAGGAAATTCCCCGGGATCCCAGATTTGGCTTCTCCATCCATCCATCATCCATCCATCCATCCATCCATCCATCCATCCATCCATCCATCCATCCATCCATCCATCCATCCATCCCTCCATCCATCCATCCATCCATCCATCCCTCCATCCATCCATCCATCCCTCCATCCATCCATCCATCCATCCCTCCATCCATCCCTCCATCCATCCATCCCTCCATCCCTCCATCCATCCATCCATCCATCCATCCCTCCATCCATCCATCCCTCCATCCATCCATCCCTCCATCCATCCATCCCTCCATCCATCCATCCATCCATCCATCCATCCATCCATCATCCATCCATCCCTCCATCCATCCATCCATCATCCATCCATCCCTCCATCCATCCATCCATCCCTCCATCCATCCATCCATCCCTCCATCCATCCCTCCATCCCTCCATCCATCCATCCCTCCATCCATCCCTCCATCCCTCCATCCATCCATCCATCCATCCATCCATCCCTCCATCCATCCATCCCTCCATCCATCCATCCCTCCATCCATCCCTCCATCCCTCCATCCATCCCTCCATCCATCCATCCATCCCTCCATCCATCCCTCCATCCCTCCATCCATCCATCCCTCCATCCATCCATCCATCCATCCATCCATCCATCCATCCCTCCATCCATCCATCCCTCCATCCATCCATCCTCCATCCATCCATCCATCCATCCCTCCATCCATCCATCCATCCATCCATCCCTCCATCCATCCATCCATCCATCCATCCCTCCATCCATCCATCCCTCCATCCATCCATCCCTCCATCCATCCCTCCATCCCTCCATCCATCCCTCCATCCATCCATCCATCCATCCCTCCATCCATCCATCCCTCCATCCATCCATCCATCCATCCATCCCTCCATCCATCCATCCCTCCATCCATCCATCCCTCCATCCATCCCTCCATCCCTCCATCCATCCATCCATCCCTCCATCCATCCATCCCTCCATCCATCCCTCCATCCATCCATCCCTCCATCCCTCCATCCATCCCTCCATCCATCCCCATCCATCCATCCATCCATCCCTCCATCCATCCCTCCATCCCTCCATCCATCCCTCCATCCATCCATCCATCCATCCATCCATCCCTCCATCCATCCCTCCATCCCTCCATCCATCCATCCCTCCATCCATCCCTCCATCCATCCCTCCATCCCTCCATCCATCCATCCCTCCATCCCTCCATCCATCCCTCCCTCCATCCATCCATCCCTCCATCCATCCCTCCATCCATCCATCCATCCATCCATCCCTCCATCCATCCCTCCATCCATCCATCCATCCCTCCATCCATCCATCCCTCCATCCATCCCTCCCTCCCTCCATCCCTCCATCCATCCCTCCATCCATCCATCCATTCCTGGATTCCTCCATCCATCCCTCCATCCATCCATCCATCCATTCCCACCTCAGCTTCTCAAAATTCCCTAGGAATTCCTTCAGGATCTTCAGGACGTCGTCAGCGTGAACGGCGCTCCCGGAGGATTGGAGCTCATCCCCTTGGGAACTGGATCCCTCCTGAGCCGGATCCTTGGGACCTTCTCCTCCCGCCGTCTCCTGGAGGGAGGAAAAGTCGCGAAAAGACGGAATTTTTCCGTGCCAAGGACGTGCCGATCCTTCTCCTTCCTGGGATTTTTTGGGATGTCTTTTCTCCAGGATCCTCTCCTCCCGGTGACCCACCTGGCTGTCGGCGGCTTCCCGGGATTGGGGAGCCAGGAAAAAATCCAGGAGCTGGCGCAGCTCGTCCTCGTCCTCGATCCGGAGGCTCTGGAAAAGCCGGAATTCCGTCGGCGCTCCTTGGGATGGGAATTTTCCCCAGGAGCGCTGATGGAATTCTTCCCTATTCCCGAAGATCCGTTCCCATTCCCGAGTGGTTTTTTTTCTCTGTCCCAAGAATTTTTTTTCTCTATTCCCAAAGATTTCTTCTTCATCCCAAAGATTTCTTCTCCATCCCAGGGATTCCTTCTCCAGAAAGATTTGTTTTCCATAGAGATTTGTCCTTTATTCCCAAAGATTTGTCCTCTATTCCCAAAGATTTGCTCTCCGTCCCAGGGATTTTTTGTCCATTCCAAGAGTTTTTTTCTGCATCCCAAAGTTTTGTTCTCCATCCCAGGAATGTTTTCTCTATTCCCAAAGATTTGCTCTCTATTCCCAAAGATTTTTTTTTTTTTCTATTCCCAAAGATTTTTTTCTCTATCCCAAAAATTTGTTCTCCATTCCCAAAGATTCGTTCTCTATTCCCAAAGATTCGTTCTCATTCCCAAAGATTCGTTCTCTATCCCAAGAATTTGGGATGGGAATTTTCCCCCAGGAGCCCCTCTGGGAACGCTGGATAAGGACGGGACGGAGGGAAGGAATTAGTGTGGGAATATCCAGGGATGGGGAAAGTCTGGGAAGAGGCTGGAGGAGTCCTGGAGGTGGAATTTGGGAATCATGGATCTCAAAGCTCATCCCATTTCATGGGAAGGGACAACTTCCATGATCCCAAACCTTGGACAGTGCCAGGGATGCAGGGATTCTCTGGGAATTCCAGCCCAGGATCCCAAAATCCCCAGATCCCAACCCTCTGGCGGTGGGAGCCATTCCCTGTCCCGGCATTCCAGGCCCTTTTCCCAAATCCCTGGGATTGGATCCAGCCCCATCCCGACTCCTCTCCGGGAAGGAATTTGGGGAATTCCCTGGGAATTGGGGACTCCAGGAAGGGTCTCCCTTCCCTTTTCCATCCCCCAATCCCATAAAACCCCCTCGGGATGGATCCTGAGTGTCCTTGATCCCAGAATCCCGGAATGGTTTGGGATTTGGGATCCACGGCCCCTCAATCCCATCCCAGGGCCACTTCCCACGATCCCAGGGGGATCCAAATCCACCCAGGGACACTCCCAGGGATTCTCTGGGAATTCCAGCCCAGGATCCCAGCTCATTCCCACCGGGAATTCCATTCCCTGACCCTTTAGCCCAAATCCCGCCTCTCCTTTCCCTCTGGAAGCGGCTCCGAGGATTCCCTGGATCCTGCCCTGATCCAGCTGCACATTCCCAGCTCTCCCATTCCCATTCCCATTCCCTGGGGACGGGATCCCAGCTCACCTGGAGGACGGATCGGATCCGCTGGATCGTGTCCCGGGGTCCCACCACCTCCCGCAGCGGCTTCAGGAGTTTGTTTTCCAGCAGAAATCCCTTGGGATAAAATAAAAATTTTAAAAAAAACCAAACCAAAATAAAAGGGGCCGGGAAGAAATGGAAGAGTTCAGTCAGCGTTCCCAAAATAAAATTCCAAAAAAAAACTCGTGGATTGGGGCTGATCCCGGATCCCGAGCTCCAGCAGCGCTCACCGACTCCTCGCTCAGCAGCTCCAGGATTTTCCGGAGGTTTTCCCTGGAGATGTTCGGGTGGGATGTGGATCTTTCCTCCACCTTCTCCCGGTTTTCCTGCCCTCCTCCGTCTCCTTTTCCCAATCCTTTCTTCCTCCCCTTCCTCCTGTCCTCATCCCGTTTTCTGGATTCGATCCCTGGAAATCAGAGAGGGAAAAGGGAGGGGAAAAAATAACACCTTTGGATTGGGAATCACCCGTGGGGAAATCCTTGGGAAAAAAATCCTTTGGATTGGGAATCACCCGTGGGGAAATCCCTGGAATAAAAAAAAATCACTTTTGGATTGGGAATCACCTGTGGGGAAATCCCTGGAATAAAAGAAAACACTTTTGGATTGGGAATCACCCGTGGGGAAATCCTTGGAATAAAAAAAAATCTTTGGATTGGGAATCACCCGTGCGGAAATCCCTGGAATAAAAAAAAATCCTTTGGATTGGGAATCACCCGTGGGGAAATCCCTGGAAAAAAAAAATCACTTTTGGATTGGGAATCACCCGTGGGGAAATCCCTGGAAAATGAAGCTCTTGGGATGAGAATTTTATTTTGGAACTTGGAAAACCACGGTGGGAATATCCCTTGGAACGAACCAGCTCAGAGCTGATGACTCCTGGAATATTCCCTCCGTGGAAAATCCCGAGGATTTGACTGACTCCTTTTCCCAAAGAGGAAAAAATTCCCAAGGAGGAAAAAACTTCCCAAGGAGGTAAAAAATTAAAAAATCCCAAGGATGATAAAAAATTCCCAAAAAAGGATAAAATTCCCAAGGAGATAAAAAAATCCCAAGGAGGTAAAAATTCCCAAGGAGGTAAAAAATCCCAAGGAGATAAAAAATTAAAAAATTCCCAAGGATGATAAAAATTCCCAAGGAGGTAAAAAATTCCCAATAAGATTAAAAAATCCCAAGGAGGTAAAAAAATCCCAAGGAGGTAAAAAATTAAAAAATCCCAAGGAGTTAAAAATTCCCAAGGAGGATAAAAATTCCAATAAAAAATCCCAATGAGGTAAAAATTTCCAAGGAGGAAAAAAATCCCAAGGACCTAAAAAGTCTCAAGGAGGATAAAAAATCCCAAGGAGGATAAAAATTCCCAGGATGGATAAAAAAATTCCAAAAAGGATAAAAAATTCCAAGGATGATAAAAATATCCCAAGGCGGTAAAAATATCCCCAAAAAGGATAAAAATTCCCAAGGATGATAAAAATTCCCAACGAGGATAAAAAAAATCCCAAGGAGGTAAAAATCCCAAGGAGGTAAAAATTCCCAGGGAGGATAAAAAATCTCAAGGTGATAAAAAATTAAAAAATTCCCAGGAGGTAAAAATTTCCCAAGGATGATAAAATATCCCAAGGAGGATAAAAATCATCAGGATGATAAAAATATCCCAAAAAGGATAAAAATTCCCAAGGAGGATAAAAAAATATCCCAAGGAGGATAAAAAATTAAAAAATCCCAAGGATGATAAAAATTCCCAAGGATGTAAAAATCCCAAGGAGGTAAAAAATTAAAAAATCCCAAGGATGATAAAAATTCCCAAGGATGTAAAAATCCCAAGGAGGTAAAAAATTAAAAAATCCCAAGGATGATAAAAATTCCCAAGGAGGATAAAAATTCCAATAAAAAATCCCTAGGAGGTAAAAATTCCCAAGGAGGACAAAAATCCCAAGGAGCTAAAAAATTAAAAAATTCCCAAGGATGATAAAAATTCCCAAGGATGTAAAAATCAGAAGGATGATAAAAATATCCCAAAAAGGATAAAAATCCCCAAGGATGATAAAAAAATCCCAATGATGATAAAAATTCCCAAGGTGATAAAAAAATCCCAAGGAGGTAAAAATTCCCAAGGAAGTAAAATATCCCAAGGCGATAAAAAACTAAAAAATCCCAAGGATGATAAAAATACCCCAAAAAGGATAAAAAATCCCAAGGAGGATAAAAAATATCCCAAGGAGGATAAAAAATTAAAAAATCCCAAGGAGGTAAAAATTCCCAATGATGTAAAAATCCCAAGGTGATAAAAAATTAAAAAATCCCAAGGATAATAAAAATTCCCAAGGAGGATAAAAAATATCCCAAGGAGGATAAAAAATTAAAAAATCCCAAGGATGATAAAAAATATCCCAAGGATGATAAAATTCCCAAGGAGGTAAAAAATATCCCAAGGAGATAAAAAACTAAAAAATCCCAAGGAGGTAAAAATTCCCAATGATGTAAAAATCCCAAGGTGATAAAAAATTAAAAAATCCCAAGGATGATAAAAATACCCCAAAAAGGATAAAAAATCCCAAGGAGGACCAAAATCCCAAGGAGGATAAAAAATTAAAAATTCCCAAGGACGATAAAATATCCCAAGGATGATAAAATCATAAGGATGATAAAATATCCCAAGGATGATAAACCCCCCAAAGGCTAACCCCGAACCCCGGCTCCCACCTGGCAGCAGCCCCGTGAGCGCCGCGGCCGCGTCCCTCGTGTCGCGGTGTCCCCACGGGGGTCCCACGTTCTCCGGGAGCCGCGGCTCTTCCCACGCCATTCCCAGCTGCTGCCCGTGGATGAGGCGGTCGGCGGCCAGGAGTTTCCGGATCAGGGATTTGGCTTCTTCTTCGTTGACCGACCAAATCCGGCGGAATTTTTGGGCGTTGAGGCGGAGCAGGTCACTGATCGGAGGGGGATAAAGGAGAATGTGGGAATGGGAGAGGGGATTGGAGGGGAGGGTTTGATGGGGGGTTGGAAAGGAGAGGAATGGAAATGGGAATAGAAATGGGAAAATAAAGATAAAAATTAAAAAATAGAAATAGAAATAGAAATAGAAATAGAAATAGAAATGGAAATGGAAATGGAAATGGAAATGGAAATGGAAATAGGAATGGGAATAGGAATAGAAATAGAAAAAAAAATAGAAATAGGAATAAAAATATAAATAAAAATAGAAATAGAAATAAAAATAGAAATAGAAACAAAAATAGAAATAAAAATAGAAACCAAGGGGTGGGAAGGGGAGTGGGGATTGGGAGGGGAGGGTTTAATGGGGGGTTTGGAAAGGAGAGGAATGGAAATGGGAATAGAAATGGGAAAATAAAGATAAAAATTTAAAAAAAATAGAAATAGAAATAGAAATGGAAATAGGAATAGAAATAGAAATAGAAATAGAAATAGAAATGGAAATGGGAATGGAAATGGAAATAGGAATGGGAATGGGAATAGGAATAGAAATAGAAATAAAAAAAAATAGAAATAGGAATAAAAATAGAAATAAAAATAAATCAAAACAAAATAAAAATAGAAATAGAAATAGAAATAAAAATAGAAATAAAAATAGAAACCAAGGGGTGGGAATGGGAGTGGGGATTGGAGGGGAGGATTTAATGGGGGGGTTGGAAAGGAGAGGAATGGAAATGGGAATAGAAATGGGAAAAGAATAGAAATAAAATTAAAAATACAAAAAAAAAAAAAAAAAACCCAGAAAAAAATAGAAATAGAAGTAAAGATAGAAATAAAAAATAGAAATAAAAATAGAAATAAAATAAAATTAAAAAATAGATAAAATAGAAAGAAAAATAAAAATAGAAAGATATAAATAAAAAATAAAAATAGAAATAAAAATAAAAATAAAATAGAAATAGAAATAAAATAGAAATAAAATAGAAACAAAAATAAAAAAGAAATAAAATAGAAATAAAATAGAAACAAAAATAGAAAGTAAAATAAAATAGAAATAAAAATTAAAATAGAAATAAAAATTAAAATAGAAATAAAATAAAAATAAAGATAAAAATAAAAATAGAAATAAACAAAGGAACAAAGGGGTGGGAATGGGAGTGGGGATTGGGAGGAGAGGGTTTAATGGGGGGTTTGGAAAGGAGAGGAATGGAAATGGGAATAGAAATGGGAAAATAAAGATAAAAATTAAAAAAAAATAGAAATAGAAATAGAAATGGAAATGGAAATGGAAATGGAAATGGAAATGGAAATGGAAATGGAAATAGAAATGGAAATAGAAATGGAAATGGAAATGGAAATGGAAATGGAAATGGAAATAGGAATGGGAATAGGAATAGGAATAGAAATAGAAATAAAAAAATAGAAATAGGAATAAAAATAGAAATAAAAATAAATGAAAACAAAATAAAAATAGAAATAAAAATAGAAATAAAATAGAAATAAAAATAGAAATAAAAATAGAAACCAAGGGGTGGGAAGGGGAGTGGGGATTGGAGGGGAGGATTTAATGGGGGGGTTGGAAAGGAGAGGAATGGAAATAGGGATAGAAATGGGAAAAAAAATAGAAATAAAATTAAAAATACAAAAAAAACCCAGGAAAAAATAGAAATAGAAGTAAAGATAGAAATAAAAAATAGAAATAAAAATAGAAATAAAGTAAAATTAAAAAATAGATAAAATAGAAAGAAAAATAAAAATAGAAAGATAGAAATAAAAAATAAAAATAGAAATAAAAATAAAAATAAAATAGAAATAGAAATAAAATAGAAATAAAATAGAAACAAAAATAAAAAAGAAATAAAATAGAAATAAAAATAAAAATAAAAATAATAAAAATAAAATAGAAACAAAAATAGAAAGTAAAATAAAATAGAAATAAAAATTAAAATAGAAATAAAAATTAAGATAGAAATAAAATAAAAATAAAGATAAAAATAAAAATAGAAATAAACAAAGAAACCAAGGGGTGGGAATGGGAGTGGGGATTGGGAGGAGAGGGTTTAATGGGGGGTTTGGAAAGGAGAGGAATGGAAATGGGAATAGAAATGGAAAAAAAAAATAGAAATAAAATTAAAAATACAAACAAAAAAGATAGACGTAAAAATGAAAAATTGAAATAAAAAAAATAGAAATAAAATAGAAATAAAATAAAAATTAACAAAATAGAAAAAAGAGAAATAAACATAAAAATAGAAATAAAAACAGAAATAAAATAAAAATAAAAATAAAAATAGAAATAAAAATAAAAATAGAAATAAAAATAAAATAGAAATAGAAATAAAATAGAAATAAAATAGAAACAAAAATAAAAATAAAATAGAAACAAAAATAGGAAGTAAAATAGAATAGAAAAAAAAATAGAAACAAAAATAAAGATAGAAATAAAATAGAAATAAAAATAAAAATAAAAATAGAAATAGAAATAAAGATAAAAATAGAAATAAAATAAAAATGAAGATAAAAATTAAAATAGAAATAAAAAAAGGAACAAAAGGGGTGGGAAGGGGAGTGGGGATTGGGAGGGGATGTTTTATGGAATGGGTTTGAAAAGGAGAGGAATGGCAATAGGAATAAAAATTAAAAAATAAAGATAAAAATACAAATAAAATAAAAATAGAAATAGAAATAGAAAGAGAAATAGAAATAGAAGTAGAGATTAGAAGTAAAAATAAAAATAAAAAAGGAATAAAAATAGATACAAAAATTTTTAAAAAATAGAATAAAAATAAAAACAAAAATAATGATAAAATAAAAATAAAAAAATAGAATTATAGAAATAAAAACAAAAATAAAAATAGGAATAGGAATAAAAATGAAAATAGAAATAAAAATTAAAAATAAAAATAGAAAGAGGAATAGGAATAAAAATGAAAATAGAAATAAAAATTAAAAATAAAAATAGAAAGAGGAATAGGAATAAAAATATAAATAGAAATAAAAAAAAATAAAAACGAAAAAATAAAAAGAAAAATAAATAAAAAGAAAAGAAAAATAAAATTAAAATTAGAAACAAAAGGGGTGGGAAGGGGAGGTTTAGAGGGGAGGTAAAAGGAACGGGTTTGAAAAGGAGAGAAATGGGAATAGAAATAGAAATAAAAATGGAAATAAAAATAAAAATACAAATAAAATAAAAATTTAAAAAATAGACATAGACATAGAAATAGGAATAGAAATAAAATAGAAATAAAAATAAAATAGAAATAAAAATAGAAATAGAAATAGAAATAAAAGTAAAAATAAAATAAAAATAGAAATTGAAAAATAGAAGTAAAAATAGAAATAGAAATAAAAATAAAAATAAAAATAGAAATAAAAATAAAGTAAATGAAAAATAAAAGTAGAAATAAAAATAGAATAAAAAAATAAAAATAGAAATAAAAATAGAAATAAAATAGAAATAGAAATAGAAATAGAAATAGAAATAGAAATAGAAATAGAAATAGAAATAGAAATAAAATAGAAATAGAAATAGAAATAGAAATAAAGGTAATAATAATAATAATAATAATTAATAATAAATTAATAGGACACCCGCCTCCTTCAGAGGCTTCATCTTTTTCCATGAACTATTTCCACATTCCAGGAAATGTCATCGTCATTGTCACCGTCATCCTCATCGTCATCGTCACCGTCATTGTCACCATCATTGTCACCGTCATTGTCACCATCATTGTCACCGTCATCGTCACTTTCATCGTCACTTTCATCGTCACCTTCATCACCTTCATCGTGACCAACATCATCATCTTCATCGTCACTGTCATTGTCACCTTCATTGTCACCATCATCGTCACTGTCATCATCTTCATCGTCACCGTCACCGCCATCGTCACCGCCATCGTCACCGTCATTGTCACCGTCATTGTCACCGTCATTGTCACCGTCATCGTCACCGTCATTGTCACCTTCACTGTCACTGTCATCGTCACCGTCATTGTCACCGTCATTGTCACCTTCATCGTCATTTTCATTGTAAAAAACTTTACTAACAGCAGAAATAACAAAATTTACTAATACCTGAAATAAAAACTTTACTAATGAATACTGGAAATAAAATCTTTCCTAATTCCTGAAATAAAATTTACCAATAACAGAAATAAATCTTTTCTAACGGCAGAAATAAAAACTTTACTAATGAATATCGGAAGTAAAAACTTCACTAATACCTGAAATAAAAACTTTACTAATGAATACCTGAAATAAAAACTTTACTAATGAATACCTGAAATAAAAACTTTACTAATGAATACTTGAAATAAAATCTTCACTAATAGTAGAAATAAAAACTTTACTAATATCTGAAATAAAAAAAATTACAAATATCTGAAATAAAAACTTTACTAATAACAGAAATAAAGACTTTACTAATGAATACCTGAAATAAAAACTTTACTAATGGCAGAAATAAAAACTTTACTAATGACGGAAAGAAAAACTTTATTAATACCTGAAATAAAACCTCCTGTCCTCCCCACCGAGTTATTAATCACACCTTTGCGAAACTCCGATTTTTCCAATATCACATTTATAACCACAAATGATCCCAAAAGGATCCCGGAATGTTCCGGAAGGTTCCGGAAAGTTCCCGCCGGGGCGGAATTCCAAAATCCCAAAATCCCAATCCTGTCCTCCCCAGCAGGTGATTAACCACACCTTTGCAAAACTCCGATTTTTCGATATAACATTTATAACCACAAATGATCCCAAAAGGATCCCAAAAGGATCCCAGAAGGATCCCAGAAGGTTCCGGAAGGTTCCGGAAGGTTCCCGCCGGGGCGGAATTCCCAAATCCCCAAATCCCAATCCTGTCCTCCCCACCAGGTGATTAACCACACCTTTGCAAAAGCCGATTTTCCGATATCACATTTATAACCACAAAAGGATCCCGGAATGTTCCAGAATGTTCCCTCCGGGGCGGAATTCCCAAATCCCCAATCCCAATCCCCACCTGGTGCGGTTCCGCGTCTCCTGGAACAACCCCGTGATCTTCTCCAGCTCGGATTCCAAACTCTTCTTCTCCTCTTGGAATTTCCTCTCCTGTCCGGCCAGTTTGGCCCTCAGGAGGCTCAGGGTCGCCCGAAATCTGGCGGAAAAGACCAAAACAAAAATTCCCAAAATTCCTTGGATTTGGGAGATGTTCAGGTTTGGGATGGGAGGAGATCCTCGGGGTGGGGTTTTTTTTTTTAATTTTACCGGCTGATTTTTCTCTTCTGCAGGGATCTGATGGTGGAATTCTCCGCGTCCAGCTGCCGGAGAACGTCCAGGTTGTATTCCAGCTTCACCTGGTTCAGGTGGTGGGTTCCCTTCAGCTGCCGCAGTTTCCTCTCCAGGAGCTGGGAATTCCACGGGGGGGAAAACCGGAATGAAAAGGGACAAAGACGGAATGAAAAGGGACAAAGACAGAATGGAAAGGGACAAAGATGAGCCCGGGAGTTTAGGGAAAAAAAACCCCCTGGGAAATTCCCAAAGGGTTTGAATTCCCCATTAGGAAAAAAAATAATAAAAAAAGAAAAAAAATGGAATTAAATCCCAGCAGGGCCAAGAATTTTCCCAGTTTTCCCTTCCCAGAGGGCAGAGGAAAGCCGCGATCCAGGGGAAAAACAGAATGAAAAGGGACACAGAAAGAATGAAAAGGGACAAAGATGAGCCCGGGAGTTTAGGGAAAAAAAAAACCCTGGGAAATTCCCAGAAGGGTTTGGATTCCTCAGGACCAAAAAAAAAACCCTAAAAAAAAACCCCTAAAAAACCCCCAAAAACCAAACAAAAAAAGCTGGAATTAAATCCCAGCAAGACCAAGAAATTTTCCCAGTTTTCCCCTCCCAGAGGACGGAGGAAAACCACAATCCAGGGAGAAAAACAGAAGGAAAAGTGACAAAGACGAGCCCGGGAGTTTAAGGGAAAAAACCCTGGGAAATTCCCAGAAGGGTTTGGATTACTCAGGACCAAAAAAAAACCCAAACTCAAAAATCCCCCAAAAATCCGAACAAACAAACCAAAAAAGCTGGAATTAAATCCCAGCAGGGCCAAGAAATTTTCCCAGTTTTCCCTTCCCAGAGGATGGAGGAAAGCCGCGATCCGGGGGAAAAACAGAATGAAAAGGGACAAAGACGAGCCCGGGAGTTTAGGGGAAAAAAACCTGGGAAATTCCCAGAAGGGTTTGGATTCCTCAGGACCAAAAAAAAAACCCTAAAAAAAAACCCCCAAAAAAACCCCCAAAAATCCAAACAAAAAAAGGTGGAATTAAATCCCAGCAGGGCCAAGAATTTTTCCCAATTTTCCCCTCCCAAAGGATGGAGGAAAACCACGATCCGGGGGAAATTCCCCAAATCCCACCTCTTCAGGCTACAATCCAAAAGGCAAATCCTAAAATCCTTCCCAATGCCAGCCTCTCCCAGCTCGGAATTCCCACCCTAAATCCCAGTCCCAGCTTCGATTTTTTGCTTCCAAGTATTTTTTTTCACTCCAACTGCAGAATTCCTGCTCATCATCACCTTTTACGGAATTCTGTGTTCACTGGGATTAATATTTGGATAGTTTTACACCCGTTTGGGGAGGGAAATATCCCGAATATCCCACAGAAAACTTTCCCCTGGAGCAGCCTGAGGGATTTCTCCGTGATTATCCCAAATTCCCAAGTTCCAAACCGGGATGAGGCCGCGGAATACGGAGAGGGAAAAATTATCTCCGGAGACTCGCCCGGCTGCAGCTCCGGGTTGTTTTTTCCCAAGTTTTCCACCTTTCCAGCTTCCCCCACGGCATTCCCATCCCAAAACAGCCCCGGGAACATCCCACGCTTCCAGGTTATCTGGGATTGGGGATGTGGAGCTGCTGGAGCGAGGCCAGGGAATGAGCCGAGGCTGGGAATGTGCAGCTGGATCAGGGCAGGATCCAGGGAATCCTCGGAGCCGCTTCCAGAGGGAAAGGAGAGGCGGGATTTGGGCTAAAGGGGCAGGGAATGGAATTCCCAGTGGGAAAGGGGAGCCTGGGCTGGAATTCCCAGAGAATCCCTGGGAGTGTCCCTGGGTGGGTTTGGATCCCCCTGGGATCGTGGGAAGTGGTCCTGGGATGGGATTGAGGGGCCGTGGATCCCAAATCCCAAACCATTCCGGGATTCTGGGATCAAGGACACTCAGGATCCATCCTGAGGGGTTTTGATGGGATTCAATGATGGAAAAGAGAAGGGAGACCCTTCCTGGAGTCCCCAATTCCCAGGGAATTCCCAAAATTCCTTCCCGGAGAGGAGTCGGGATGGGGCTGGATCCAATCCCAGGCTGGGAATGGAGGGAATTCCCTGGGAAAAGGGAATCTTGGGAAGGGATTCCAGGTTGGGCTGGAATTCCCAGAGAATCCCTGGCAGTGTCCAAGGAAAGGCTGGAGCCACTCGGGATCGTGTTGGGGTCGGAATGGGACGGGATTGAAGGGCCACAAATCCCATCCTGGAATTCCCCCTCGGAATTCCTCAGCGCGTTCCTGGAAAGGCCCCGCCCATCCTGCTCTGCCCGTGGACATTTTTCCTGCCGGGATTTTCCCAAAGCCCTTCCGGCCTCTGGCATTCCCTGATCCCCGCCAGGACCGTTCCCGGCCGCTCCTCTCCGGCTTTTCCATCAGCCCCAAGCCCGGAATTTGGGAATTCAGCCGGGAAACCCCGAACCCGGGCTGGAGCTGCCTTTGGAACAGCTCCAAGGCGGGGTGGGAATGTTCCCATTGCTCCATGGGAATTCCCAGCGGGAATCTCCTTGAGGAACCGGCCGCTGGGAATTCCAGGGGCTGGGAATTTGGGGGTGGCTCCAAAAACAACTTCCCAGGAGGGACTGGGCTGGAATTCCCAGAGAATTCGTGGCTGCCCCTGGATCCCTGGGAGTGTCCAAGGAAAGGTTGGAGCAGCCCGGGGTGGTGGTGGGAGGTGTCGGGGTTGGAATGGGATGGGATTTGAGGTCCAATGCCGCCATTCCATGACTCCCAGGGGCCTGTCCTGGTACCTCCACGTCCTGCTCCAGCTGCAGTTTCATGCTGTCGTAGTTCTCCAGGCTCTCGTCCTGCAGCTCCTTCAGCTGCTCCTCGAACTGCAGCGCCTTGTCCATCCGCTCCCGCAGGAATTCCAGCTGCGGGAACGCGGAGAGCCCCATCCCACCTCATCCCACCTCATCCAACCTCATCCAGCCTCATCCCACCCCATCCAAACTCATCCCACCTCATCCAACCTTTTCCACCTCATCCATCCCCATCCCATCTCGTCCATCTTCATCCAGCCCCCTCCAACTGCGTCCCACCTCATCCTGCCCCATCCCACCGCATCCAACCCCATCAAACCTCATCCAACATCATCCAACCTTCTCCCATCTCATCCCACCTCATCCAACCTTTTCCACCTCATCCATCCCCATCCCACCTCATCCAGCCTCATCCCACCTCATCCATCCCCATCCCACCTCATCCAGCCTCATCCCACCTCATCCATCCCCATCCCACCTCATCCAGCCTCATCCCACCTCATCCAACCCCATCCAACCTCATCCAGCCTCATTCCACCTCATCCAGCCTCATCCAGCCTCATCCAAACCCATCCTACCTTTTCCAACCTCATCCAACATCATCCAGCCTCATCGAACCTCATCCAAACCCATCCCACCTCATCCAACCTCATCCCACCTCATCTTACCTCCTCCAGCTTCATCCAACCTCAGCCAACATCATCCAGACTCATCCAACCTCATCCCACCTCATCAACCTCATCCCACCTCATCAAACCTCATCCAACCTTTTCCACCTCATCCATCCCCATCCCATCTCGTCCCTCTTCATCCAGCCCCCTCCAACTGCGTCCCACCTCATCCAGCCTCACCCCACCTCATCCAACCCCATCCCACCTCATCCAACCCCATCCCACCTCATCCAAACCCATCCCACCTCATCCAACCCCATCCCACCTCATCCAGCCTCATCCCACCTCATTCAACCTCCTCCCACCTCATCCTGCCCTATTCCACCTCATCCAACATCATCCAACCTCATCCCACTTAATCCAACCTCATTCCGCATGATGACGTCATCCGACGTCATCCATCATCTAACTTCATCCAGCTTCATCCAAAACCAACCAACCTCATCCCACCTCATCCAAACCCATCCCGCCTCATCCAACCTCCTCCAGTCCCATCCATCCCACCTCATCCCACTTCCTCCAACCTCATCCCACCTCATCCCACCTCATCCATCCCAATCCCAGCCTGTTCCCGCCACAATCCCAAAAAGCTCCAGCTCCTTCTCCAGGGCAGAGCCGATCGCGGCGTTCCCGGCGGGAGCTGGCGGGGCTGGAGCGTGTCCAGGGCATGGGAATGGATTGGGAATGGGGCCGGAGCTCCGGGAGCGGCCCAGGGAGTCGGGAATGGGGCTCAGCCTGGAGAACAGGAGGCTCCAGAGGGAAATCCCCCTCTCCGGAATTCCGGGAAAAGCCGGAGCCGGTGGGATCAGCCCTTACTCCCACAGGAGAAGATGGAAAGTGCCGGGGGAGGTTTGGTTGGATATTCCCACAATTCCCACCTGGAAAGGGTTTTCCCAGCCCTGGAAGGACAGGGCGGAGTCCCCGTTCCCGGTGGGATGTGGATCCACGTGGATTTGGATCCTCAGGGATCGCGGATCGGAGCTGGGAATGGTCGGACTCGGCCTTTTCCACCCCGGGCCATTCCCAGGATCCCGAATTTCCCGGGGGATTCACCTCCTGCTGGTTGTGGGCCTCCATGGCCTCGTTCCACCTCCTCCGGTTCTCCGCCAGCATCTCCCGACGCTCCTCCTCCAACGTTTTCTGCGGGAAGAGACCGGGAATTCCAGGGAATTCCGCACCCGGGATCTCCGGGAATGAGAACAGCCGGGCACTGACTCATCCCAAAATCATTCCCAGCCCCTCGGAGCTCAGGAATCTGCCCGGATTTCATCCCGGCACCTCAACTCCAAGTTT
Organism: Sylvia atricapilla; assembly: GCF_009819655.1. NCBI lineage: Eukaryota > Metazoa > Chordata > Aves > Passeriformes > Sylviidae > Sylvia > Sylvia atricapilla. The sequence goes on along the minus strand of NW_027077036.1, from coordinate 1,944 downwards.
TTTTTTTTTTCCTCGAAACAAGATCCGAGGAAATGGATCGGCTTTCCTGCTTTTCCCGCTTTTCCCATGTTTTTTTTTTTTTTCCTGGGAATTGTGTACCTCGATGTGCCGGAGGTGGTGCCGGTAGGTTTTGAGCATATTCCTGGTCTGTTCTTCCATCCTTTCCAGGAGTAACCGGATCTGGCGCTCCTGCTCCTGCAGGGCCTGCTCGTACTGCTGGTCCTTGGCCTTCAGCTCCTGGGAAAAACAGGGAAAAGGAGGCGGGAATGGCCGGGAATTCATCGGGATTCCAATCCCAGGATGCTGCAGCTTTGCCTTGGAAACTCCAAGGGATTTTCTGGGAATTCCTTCCCAGGATCCCACCCGAAGCTGCCCTTTCCCAGTGGGAATTCCATCCCCTGGCTCCTGTCTTCCCAAATCCCAGCTCTTCTGGAGTCCCTTGGGACACTGGAACATTCCCGCTGTTTTCCACCCTCTGGAATTCCACCCGTGCCGGGATTTGGGGCTTTTCCCTTTTTCCCTGTTTCCCTTGGATCTCCTGGATTTATCCCCCTTATTCCCACTGTTCCAGGAATCCCGGCACAAATCTCCCCTCTGGAATTGTCTCCGTGGGCCGGAATTCCCAATCCTGGGCCGACATTCCCAATGCTCCGGGAGCTCCGGCTTCTCCCGAATCCACCTCGGGAATTCCCGCCTCCTTATCCCGGGATATCTCCTGAGCCCTGTGGATCCCGAGCCCGGATCAGGGATCTGAAATCCACCCTTGGGTCATTCCCGGGGATTCTCTGGGAATTCCAGCCCAGGATCCCAGCTCATTCCCACTGGGAATTCCATTCCCTGCCTCCAGCCCTTTAGCCCAAATCCCGCCTCTCCTTTCCCTCGGGAACCCATCCCGACTCCTCTCCGGGAAGGAATTTTGGGAATTCCCTGGGAATTGGGGACTCCAGGAAGGGTCTCCCTTCCCTTTTCCATCCCCCAATCCCATAAACCCCTCGGGATGGATCCTGAGTGTCCCTGATCCCAGAATCCCGGAATGGTTTGGGATTTGGGATCCATGGCCCCTCAATCCCATCCCAGGGCCACTTCCCACGATCCCAGGAGGATCCAAATCCACCCTTGGATACTCCCGGGGATCCAGGAATTCTCAGGAGTCAGGAATTCCTTCCCAAGCTCCCCTTTCCCAGTGGGAATTCCATCCCCTGCCGCCTGATTTCCCAAATCCCGGCTCTCCGGGAGCCTCTTGAGGCTTGGGAAGCGACTCCGAGGATTCCCTGGATCCTTCCCTGCTCCAGCTGCACATTCCCAGCTCTCCCAGCCCGGATCCAGGGCAGAGTCACTCCGGCTTTGGGAGCAGCTCCGAGTATTCCCAAGGACCTGCTGGAGCTCTTGGATCAGCCGGTTCTTCTCCGCCAGGAGCCGCTCGCACTGCTCCCGCTGCTGCTCCAGCAGATCCCACAATTCCTGCGGGATCTTCAGGTCCCCCGCCAGCGCCCACTTGGAATTGATCTCCGCCAACTTCTCGGTGCCGCGCCTGGCCTCCGCCTCCAGCTTCTCCAGCCTGCGGGACGGCGGGGAATGAGGGAGCTGGGATGGGGCTGGAATTGCTCCGGAGCTGGAGCCCTGCACTTCCCGGAATCCTTTCCCTGAATCACATCCCTGAATTCATCTCCCTGAGTCCCATCCTTGAACCCCTGCATCCCATCCCATTATCCCATCCCATTATCCCATCCCATCCCATTATCCCATCCCATTATCCCATCCCATCCCATTATCCCATCCCATCCAATTATCCCATCCCATTATCCCATCCCATCCCATTATCCCATCCCATCCGATTATCCCATTATCCCATTATCCCATTATCCCATTATCCCATTATCCCATTATCCCATTATCCCATTTTCCCATTATCCCATTATCCCATCCCGGACTCCCCAGAAGGAA
>NW_027077035.1:0-67593 GCF_009819655.1 Sylvia atricapilla | reverse complement strand
CCGTCCGGGCCGAGCCATTCCTTGCTGTGCCTTGGACCTTGCCCAGGCAGACTGCTGCAGGAGCGCCGGGCTGCTCTGGGCACTGGGGCTGCTCTGGGGAATGGAGGCTCAAGCGTCGAAGAAGGACTTTACAATTAGAAAATCCTAAAAATTGCTAGAAATTCTTCATTCAACACACGAGTTTTACTTCAAATCTCCTCATTCCACCACTGTGGTGGGGGGAAGAAAAGGTGGTTGTGCAAGCAAGCTGCGTGGGGCTTTAATTTCCATCAGGGTTTAAAACACCATCTCTCTCTCGATCTGGGAAAAAGAGAATGAAAAGACTGAGAATGTGGACTAATTAGTCTGAGAAGCAAGAAGTCAACAACCAAGAGAAGACAGAACACGAATTCGTGAAGAGAGTTATGCAATTTATAGCCCATGAGCATTGATGTATTGGTTTGCTAAATGTTGTAAAGAGTGCAAAGTTTTGAAGGAGCAGGTGTGTGTTTAGAGGAGCACGTAATGAGGTGATGATGTTTCCAGATCCTAAAAGTAGCATTAGAGAACGTTATTTATCCTGATGTTTCAGGGACAGGGATGGGTGTGACAGTTTGGTCAAGCTGTCTCGGCTAAAAGTGAAATAACTGAACCTAAAAACTCAGCTAAACACTAAAAACAGGAGACCCTCCTAGCTCAAGCCGTTCCTGGGAAGGTGTAAAAGGGCACAGCTGGAGCTGCTGTGTCCCTGCTCAGGCAGAGCTCCCTGAGCAGCCCTGAGGTGACAGTCCTATCATTTCAAAGTGTAAAAACCTGTGGCACTCTTGAACAGGACAGACTTCAAACACCCGCCATCTCAGAGTGTGGCTGGAGATTCTGCCCTTGAGTGGGGACAGCCAGCACCGCTTCACTGAGAAAAAGTGGGCCGTTGGCAAGGGTGGGGTGATATCAGGTCTACTTAACATTTCTTTTTCTAGCTTAATATATTCGCTTCAATATCGCTTCCAAATATTGCCCCGATATTCGAAGCAATAAAAAACCCATCCTGTGTAATCAAGAATTCTATCGAAAGCCTTTGACTCCAGCTATTTGCATCATCTTGCATTTAAAAAAAATAGGCAGCCTCATGTTCGAGAAGGCCTGTTGAAAACAAAGACCTTTGCTACAACATAGACCGCTAGTATTCCATGCTGTTTCAGCCAGGGCCACAATCTGACTGCAGCACCCCCAGGGTGCCCTGACTTTGGCACACATCTCGGGGCCATGGAAACCCTCTTCTTCCTCGCTGCGAGGCGCTGGGCCCTGCCCTGCAAAAACCGGCTGCGAAGGTCATGGCCCAGCTCCCTCAGCCTGGCCCGGGATGGCTCCTGAGCAGCCCTGAGCACGGGAACCTGCGTCAAGCTGCTGGTGGAGGGCCCTGAAGCTGCCTTCTCCACTGGGGCTTTGTCACACCGTGGAGGGCTTGTTCTCCCCGCTCCCTCTTGCCCAAAGAGGGCTGGTGGTCCCTGCGCAGCACAGAGCGGCCGCGGCGGTCACATCCCCGCTGTGGACGTCTTCTCTACTCCCTCCCCCTCGGCTGGGATTGCTCCCGAGCATCCCTGAGCACTGGAGCCGGCTGCAAGGCTGGCACTGCAGGATCACCAGGGGATCGGTCACAAGGTGGAGGACTCGTAGCCTGCCTCCTCCTCTACCTCGGCGGGGACTGGTCCTCAGCGTGCTGCACGAAGCGGCTGTGGAGGGCGCAGCCGCCCAGCACGGATCCCCTCGTCTCTCTGTGCCGCAGCAGGGTTGGCTCCTCAGCAGCCCTGGGGCCACCAGCGCACTGCAAGCTCCCGCTGGAAGGTCTGGCTGAAGCTGCCCCATCTCCAGGAGCGTGCTCACAGCTTGGAGGGTCCGTTCTCCTCTCTGCACGGTGCTCATAGTCCGCGTTGTCCACAGAGTAGCTGCGGCCGTCCGTGCCCCACAGTGGGGATCTCCTCCAGCAATGAGGCTTCTAAGTCTTGTACATAGTGACAAAGGAGAGACAAAAGGTGTCCTCCTGTGCCTAATCAGAAGCGCCTGGGTCAGTCTGGCTGCTCTCAGGAAACATGCCAGAGTTCACTCGAGGTTGCGAGCACATCTCTCTGGGATCCGACCACCAGTCGTGTCAGTTGTCTGGGGGATTCACAAAGTCCCAACCTGCCGGTGAAGCAGTTACTCACAGGAATTGTTCTCCGTTGTGGCCATTGCCTCTCTCAGGAACAGAGAGCACAGCTCCCGATGACCAAGGAGATCAGGACATGCTCCAGAAAGAGATCAGCGTCAGTCTCGTCACCTATAGCAAGGAAATTAAGGTGAAGCTCACCAAATGTGCAGGTGCCCTTCTCTGAAGAGGCCCTGCTGCTGCTGTCACAGTATCAACAGCAGAGTCTCTGGCTTTCCCACTTCTTCTGCAGGAGGGTCCAGCTTTCAGCCACTAACTGAACGACTGCCTTTGCTGCTCTCCTTCTTCTGCGTTTTCTGTCTCGCTCCTGCAGCAGCTGCGGGGCGCTGGGCAGTGCACTGCACAAAGCGGCTGCGACAGTCATAGCCCAGCTCCCTCAGCCTGGCCCGGGATGGCTCCTGAGCAGCCCTGGGCACGGGAGCCTGCTTCAAGCTGCTGCTGGAGGGCCCTGAAGCTGCCTTCTCCACTGGGGCTTTATCACACCGTGGAGGGCTTGTTATGCCCCCATCTCTACTGCCCAGGGAGGGCTGGTGGTCCCTGCGCTGCACAGAGCGGCCGCGGCGGTCACAGCCCCGCCGTGGGCGTCTTCTCTGCCCTCTCCCCCTCGGCTGGGATTGCTCCCGAGCATCCCTGAGCACTGGAGCCGGCTGCAAGGCTGGCACTGCAGGATCACCAGGGGATCGGTCACAAGGTGGAGGACTCGTAGCCTGCCTCCTCCTCTTCCTCGGCGGGGACTGGTCCTCAGCGTGCTGCACGAAGCGGCTGCGGAGGTCGTAGCCGCCCAGCACGGATCCCCTCGTCTCTCTGTGCCGCAGCAGGGTTGGCTCCTCAGCAGCCCTGGGGCCACCAGCGCACTGCAAGCTCCCGCTGGAAGGTCTGGCTGAAGCTGCCCCATCTCCAGGAGCGTGCTCACAGCTTGGAGGGTCCGTTCTCCTCTCTGCACGGTGCTCATAGTCCGCGTTGTCCACAGAGTAGCTGCGGCCGTCCGTGCCCCACAGTGGGGATCTTCTCCAGCAGTGAGGCTTCTAAGTCTTGTACATAGTGACAAAGGAGAGACAAAAGGTGTCCTCCTGTGCCTAATCAGAAGCGCCTGGGTCAGTCTGGCTGCTCTCAGGAAACATGCCAGAGTTCACTCGAGGTTGCGAGCACATCTCTCTGGGATCCGACCACCAGTCGTGTCAGTTGTCTGGGGGATTCACAAAGTCCCAACCTGCCGGTGAAGCAGTTACTCACAGGAATTGTTCTCCGTTGTGGCCATTGCCTCTCTCAGGAACAGAGAGCACAGCTCCCGATGACCAAGGAGATCAGGACGTGCTCCAGAAAGAGATCAGCGTCAGTCTCGTCACCTGATAGCAATGAAATTAAGGTGAAGCTCACCAAATGTGCAGGTGCCCTTCTCTGAAGACGATTTTCCTTGTGGATGTCCAGTTCAACACAATTAAAAATTAGTGGGCCTTGACCTGTTTCCTGGGATCCCTGGTCACTCTCAGATTTGAAGGACCCTTTTTATGATTTCATGAAGAAGTATGAAGACTCCTGGTTTTGCTAAGGCACTGCTAATCCTCTACATAACCAGCTTTAGCTTTATGATCCTCTGCTGACAGATACTTCCCCTGCTTCTGCTACTGTGTACTACACTCTGTTGAAACATTCCCACTGTAAACCACGCAGGTGTCTGTACCCATATTTCATTTCTGGGTCATATCATCAGTGTGACTCTGCTGTAGAGGACACAAAGGAATGTGCATTGACACAGTCCTCACATGGACTCTGGGATAAAGTTGCCCCAAAAGATCATTCTTGCCCACAAATGAGCATGTGGGTTCCCCGACTTCTCCTTCCTAAGGTTTGTCATTCTGTATTTTGTCATTAATCAGAAAGAAAAAAACAACACAAAACCCCCCACCCAACTAAAAATCAGGCACTTTCTTTGCCACATCTCCTGCAGCAAGTAAGGATTTAGCATTCAAATTATTTCTTAGGGTAAGCTGTATATGAGAGATGTGCCCACCAAGTGGTAAGACCATCTTTCACAGCACCAATCAGGTCACGCAGTCCTATCGACTACCACGAAAAATTCCCATTGTGTTTGGGGAAAGACTCAGTAACCAGGCTCAATAAAGGCTCAGTCAAAGGGTGGTGTGCAATTGCCTTGTGCATCACTCATTTGGTTCCTTTTCAAGATCAATATTAATTACTACTATTGTGGGATTTTACTATCTTTTCCATTATTAAAATGTAATTAATTCAACACACAAGTTTTACTTCAAATCTCCCCATTCCACGACTGTGGTTGGGGGAAGAAAAGGTGGTTGAGAAAACAGCTGCGTGGGGCTTCATTTCCATCTGGGTTTAGAATGAAACACCTCCCTCTGTCTGGGAAAAAGAGAATGAAAAGACTGAAAAGGTGGACTAATTCCCAGGACAAGCAAGAAGCCAATAACCAATGGAAGACAGAACACGAATTAATGAAGAGAGTTACACAATTAACATCCAATGAACATTCATTTCTTGGTTTGCTAAAATGTGTAAAAAGAGGAAAGTTTGAAAGGAGCAGGTGTGTGTTTAGAGCAGCACTGTAATAACGGGATGATGCTTTCTGATATTAAAAGTAGCATTAAGAGACCTTTATTTATCCTGATGTTTTCAATAACAGGGATGGGTGTGAGAGTTTGGTCCAGCTCAGCTAAAAGCTAAAAACAGCTGAACACTAAAAACTCAACAATAAAACAGGAGACCCTCCTAGCTCAAATCATTCCTGGGAAGGTGTAAAGAGGGCGCAGCTGGAGCTGCTGTGCCCCTGACTCAGGCAGAGCTCCGTGAGCAGCCCTGACTGACAATCTGTCAGTTCAACCTGTAAAAGCCCTGTGGCACTCTTGAACAGGACAGACTTCAAACTACCCGCCATCTCAGAGTGTGGCTGGAGATTCTTCCCTTGAGTGAGGACATGCAGAAGCATTTCATTGAGAAAAAAAAAGGGCCAGTGGCCATGGGTGGGCGATATCAGTGTCTACTTAACATTTCTTTTTCTAGCTTTAATATAATTGCTTCAATATTGCTTCCAAATGCCACCCTATAATCGAAGGCAATAAAAACCCCATCCTGTGTAATAAGAGTTCTAGCTAAAGCCTTTGACTTCAGCTATTTGCATCACTGTGCATTTAAAAAAATAGCTCCCTCATGGTGGAGAAGGCCTGTTGAAAAGCAGAGACCTTTGCTAGAACTTGGAATGCTAGTCTTCCATGCGTGCTTCAGCCAGGGCCACAATCTGACTGCAGCACGCCCAGGGTGCCCTGACTTTGGCACACATCTCGGGGCCAGGGAAACCCTCCTCTTCCTCGCTGCGAGGCGCTGGGCCATGCCCTGCACAAAGCGGCTGCGACGGTCATGGCCCAGCTCCCTCAGCCTGGCCCGGGATGGCTCCTGAGCAGCCCTGAGCACCGGAGCCTGCTTCAAGCTGCTGGTGGAGGGCCCTGAAGCTGCCTTCTCCACTGGGGCTTTGTCAAACCATGGAAGGCTTGTTATGCCCCCATCTCTACTGCCCAGGGAGGGCTGGTGGTCCCTGCGCTGCACAGAGCGGCCGCGGCGGTCACATCCCCGCTGTGGACGTCTTCTCTGCTCTCTCCCCCTCGGCTGGGATTTCTCCCGAGCATCCCTGAGCACTGGAGCCGGCTGAAAGGCTGGCACTGCAGGATCCCCAAGGGATCGGTCACAAGGTGGAGGACTCGTAGCCTGCCTCCTCCTCTTCCTCGGAGGGGACTGGTCGTCAGCGTGCTGCACGAAGCGGCTGCGGAGGTCGTAGCCGCCCAGCACAGATCCGCTCGTCTCTCTGTGCCGCAGCAGGGTTGGCTCCTCAGCAGCCTTGGGGCCACCAGCGCACTGCAAGCTGCTGCTGGAAGGTCTAACTGAAGCTGCTCCATCTCCAGGAGCATGCTCACAGCTTGGAGGGTCCGTTCTCCTCTCTGCACTGTGCTCATAGTCCGCGTTGTCCACATTGCAGCTGCAGCGGTCCGTACCCCACAGCGGGGATCTGCTCCAGGCCTGCTCCTTGCCAGGCTCTTCCACAGCCACCACCATGTCCTGGAAAGAGAGCAGTGGAGAGTTGCTGCCCTTCCTTCCTGAAAGGGCCAGAGTCAGCAGGGAACCCCCAGAAGTTCTGGGACGGGATGTTTCAGATCCTCCCAAAGGCTCTTCCGTAGGGCTGCCAAGGCCAAAGGGCCAAAGGCCCAAAAATGGGATGGATCCAGGTGGGATGCTTTGAGGGGAAGCAGCATTGTGGCTGTGAAGAATGCTGCAAGGTGGGAGGGGGAAAGGAGAAATGCCGAGATCCTAGTAAGAAATCCAATGATTCTCTGGTGCCCTGACCCTCCTTCCCAGAGTTACCTTTGTCCTGTCCAGCAGCCCCTGTGGGCCAGTAGAAGCCACCTGCTTGCTGCTGGGTGCCCAGTGGCTGAGGAAGGAAGGGGCAGACGGTCGTGCCAGTGAGGAAGAAGCCTTTTCTACGACCTGCAGATCAGAGCATCTGGAGAAAAAAAAGGGTGATCTCAGCTTAGGCCTGCTGTTGCAGCACTCCTCTGGGGTCCAGTCATTTCCTTTGAGAGCTTTCTAGGACAGAGAGAAGACGTAACCAAAACCACTACTGCAAAGTTCAGCTAGAGTCCTCACACCCAGTCTGCTCCTGTCGCAGCAAAACCTCATCTTTATACCTTCTACAGCCTCCATTTCATAAATTCACAGACTTGCTTGGGTTGGAAGAGACATTAAGGCTCATTTTCTTCCAGCCCCCTGACATGGGCAGGAATCCCTTACAAGGGACCAGGTTTCTCCAAGCCCCGTCCAACCTGACCTCGAACACCTCCAGGGATGAGGCACCCACAGCTTCTTTGGGCAGCCTCTTCCATTGTCTCACCACCCTCACACTGAAGCATTTCCTCCTAAGATCCAATGTAAACCTGCTCTGGGTCAGCTGAAAACTGATCCCCTTCATCCTTTCCAACCCTCCCTGATCAAGAGGCCCCTCCCCATCTTCCCCGGAAGGCCCCTTCAAGTTCTCTCGCCCTTATCTACATACGTCCAGCATGAGAGTGCAGACAAGTTACGTCAGGGCAGCAGCCTGAAGGACAGACATGGGCTAGGAGAGGTTTCACCGCACTCAATGATGCAGGTAGTGATTGCATTTGCTGAGAAAAACACTCTGGAGTATGAGAAGCCAAACAATAAAGAGGGAAAAGGAAATGCCTCCTGAACACATCTGATCCTGGTTCTTACCTGGCATAAAAGAGCAGGTAGGCTTGCTGCCTGAGAGCTGTGTCAAGGCAACGAAGCTCCACAGACTCATCATTCATCTGGTACCACAGCCCGTTGCTGGCCTGTGCAAGAAAGGCAAGGATCTCCTCATGGTTTCTCTCCAAAAACACTGGCAGAAAACTCCCCAACAAAGAGTATGTCAAAACAAATCCAGTCCCGCCCCTAAAGAAGAGACCTTCTGCCCCAAAACCTCAGCTGTCAGTAGCACTGACAGCGAAGTTTATCCTCCCCAGCACACATTTTCCTCATTGGGAAGGAAGGGAAGGAAGTCGCTGTTTACCTTTGTGTAGCAGAAATAGTGTCCTCCATGGCAGCTGACCCCACTGTGCACCAGGACAGCATACAAGGAGTAACGGAGGGCTTCTCCCTCCGCCTGGGACATGTACGGCCGAAGGTCCAGGTACTCGGGGTACTCCACCATCTACAGAGACACCAGGAGGGCTCACAAGTGACCCTGATCCGTGGCACAGAACAGCCTGCCACATCCAGGTGCCACAGGTGTGTAAACACATCCCTGGGGCTCGTGAACAGCTGGTTTTCCATAAAGTAACATGTCACGGTTGGAGTGGCAGGAAACTGCTCTGGGCCAAAGCAGCTCTGCTGGAGAAGAGTGCTTGCCTCTCTTCCCAAGGGAATTCTTCTCTCCCCAGAAGGGAACAAGACTAACCCAACACGGGTGGCTTGTGACCAAGTCTGGGAAATCTGCTCCAGGAAGAGAAAGCTGCCCAGCAGTTGTCTACACACCTTGTTGATCTTCCCGCCGGTGAAACAGTCAAACCTTTTCAGGCACACCGTGAGAACCTTGGGCGCACAGTGGACTGTGAACCTCTTGGAGGCAGCAACATTCTTCTTACACCTTGAAACCAAGCACAGAGACCGGTGCTGAAATGCACCCAATCCTCCCCCAAGGTGGCCAGGCAACCTCTCCTGTCTCACACAGCTTTTGTTCTCTTAAGGCTATTCACTGCCATAGTTTTAAAAAAGCTCCATCTCATCTGTGTGCAGTAAACCTGCTCGAGGAGATGACTTTTGCTCAACGATATGCAGCCCCCTGACACAGGATCTGGTGTTAATATGTTCTTAGGAAGCATCTTACTTGCTGCATTGAAAGCAGTTTTCACCATCCAGGTGCTCGGGTGTCACAAAGTCCTCCAGGGCTGCAGTGAGGGACGAGACGGCCTGGAGGAGTGAGAAATGAGCAGGCTGAGCTCCAGGAAATGCCCTCCCCCAAACATTTCCCAGGAGCTGACAAGAAAAGCCCTGTAGCTGATGCTGAAGAGATGCACCAGGAACCCGTCCAGAAGGAGGCAGTAAGAGGGAGTGATGCTGAACATTTCCCTGTGTCCCAGCAGCTCCTGGAGCCACCAAGAGCTCCCTCCCTGTACCACTGCTCAGTTCAACTAACGACAGTGTGCAAGGGGCAGCACTGGTGCAAACAATCCAACCCGTCAGCCTGGGAGCCAGACAGGTGGCACAGCAGAGTAAACGGGAGAAGGACGAGGACATATCAAGGGCGCGGAGAGGATGATGCTGCTTGTCCAGCTTAAAAACAGCACCTACAGAGAGACCAGTGCCACGGCCTCTGCAGGAGGACACCATCCATCCCCCTTCCCACCCAGCCCCCAGATCTCTTGTCTTCGGAGTCTGCATTTTTAAGGGCAGTGTGTTGACTCTGGAAAGCTGCAGGGGCCTTGGGATGTCCTGAAGCACAACTGCAGAGCCTCTTACTTTGATATCCAAAGGCACATCCAGGAAGGGCTCGTAGGAGTCAGAAATGGCTTTGCAGTTGAAGCAGGTGACTGGAAGGAAAAATCCAAATGCTGAGCAGTGGGCAGCTGACCGGCGTTGCCCATTTACGCATCGTACCTTGTCCCACCAGTCCCAGGACCAACTGTCAGGCACAGGCAGACAGAAGGGCACAAGCAACATCAAAGAGAGTAACAGTTGTGGAAACGTACCTCTGGATCTCAGAAAGCCCCCAAATATCTGATGGACAAGGGTAGTGGATTGAGATGGGAGGTCCAAGAAGCTGGAAAGAAGCAGTAAGACAGAGCATTATCTCCTCGAAAGAGTTTTGTTGTGCCTGAAAGCCCAGGGTTTAGGTTTCCCTTGATGGGAGCACATCAAGCAGTCCACAGGGCTCTGAACTTTGTGGGGGTGATTTGCTTGTGCTTACTCGCTGCATGCACTCAGACAAGCTCTCTGCATGGCATCGACAGTACAGCACAAGAAGTCATGGGCATCTTCCTGCCTGCCAGGCTGAAAATGTTCTCCAATGCCTAAGAAAGAAGACCTTTGTGGTTCTCTCAGCCAAGAAGGGAAGAAAAGCTGTCCAAGCAGCTGGCATGACTTACATCTGAGAACCTTGAGGACAGCCAGAGGCAGGACGGTACTGCCAGGGGAATGCAAGGCCTCGTTCACGTGGGCTTCCATGATGCACATCATGCAGAAACCCTGCTGGCGACCTGAAGAGGGACACAGGGAAGGTCCTGAGGTTAGCAAAATCTTCAGACCAGGGGGACACTCCTCCTCTTCCACTCCCTCTCCAGGGCAATACTCCACTCCTCCCAATGTCCTAACATGATCCCAGGGCATTTCAGCGCGCAGGAAATGTTCTCGAGAGGGATGCTAAACCGACACTTTTCTGAGCAACGATCCAACTTGCAGAAATAAAGAGTTGGAGCTGGAAAAAGGTGTCTTCAGGAAGGCCAAGACAGCTGGCTAAGACAAGTGGCTTCTAGGCTGGCGTGTTCAAAGAACATAAACTCATGGGGCTGGCAATCTTTGGTCTTTGATTCACGGACTTTCGGGAGATGTTCCAAAAGCACTCACAGGCCTGGCTGTGCTCTCGGGACAGCAGGTAGTTGGCCAGTGGCGGGGTGTAGGTCAGGCACTGCAGGACAGCGTTGAGGAAACACGTGTTGCCCACATTGAAGAGCCCTGCTCCAGCACTCTGCCTCTGCTGCCACACCATGCAAATCTTCTCCGGGGGAAAGAGGATCCTTTCTGGAGGAGCCATTCCCTCGGCAAGGACTGCAGAGAAATGCCATTTGAAAAGAGATGAGAGGAGGGACAAAAGCACATTGAAACTTTGCATTTTCTACACAAGCACTCAGGGCAATCAACTCAAACCTTCCACTCAGAATCAGGGGAAGCCTAGCCCTGCCATGGAAAGCTACTGGTTGGGAAGTCTGTTCCCCTGCTCATTTTGCCAAGAGGCCAACACACCCTGGCTCTGGTTTCTGGGCCTCAGGGTACCTTCCTTTCTCACCAGAGTTGTCGGCTGGATTATCAGGTCAAGCTTTCCCAGACTGGGACTGATTGAAACTTCCTGAAAACCAGCAAGTACTCAACACAAAAGTTAACTCCAGGATTAACTGTCAGAGTTCTCTCTGAGCAATGATGCTTCCAAGTTTTGTACACAGTGACAAAGGAGAGACAAAAGGTGTCCTCCTGTGCCTAATCAGAAGCGCCTGGGTCAGTCTGGCTGCTCTCAGGAAACATGCCAGTGTTCACTCGAGGTTGCGAGCACATCTCTCTGGGATCCGACCACCAGTCGTGTCAGTTGTCTGGGGGATTCACAAAGTCCAAACCTGCCGGTGAAGCTGTTACTCACAGGAATTGTTCTCCGTTGCGGCCATTGCTTCTCTCAGGGACAGACACCACAGCTCCCGATGACCAAGGAGATGAGGATGTGCTCCAGAAAGAGATCGGTGTCACTCTCGTCACCTGATTTCAACAAAATTACTGAAGCTCACCAAAAGTGCAGGTGCCCTTCTCTGGAGAGGCCCTGCTGCTGCTGCTGCTGCTGTCACAGCAACAACAGCAGAGTCTCTGGCTTTCCCACTTCTTCTGCAGGAATGACAAGCTTGCAGCCACTCACTGCACGACTGCCTTTGCTGCTCTCCTTCTTCTGCCTGTTCTGTCTCGCTCCTGCAGCAGCCAAGGCAGGCTTTTTGCCACTCTGGGCTGAGCCCAGCCCCTCAGACTACAGTCACCCCTAAAACCTAAACCTACGCAGTCACTCCGAAACCTAGCTTTAAACAGTCCCCCCTAAAACCTAAACCTAAACAGTCCCCCCTCAAACCTAAACCTAAAGAGTCACTCCTAAACCTGGATCTAAACAGTCCCCCCTAAAACCTAAACCTCAATCATCCCCCCTCAAACCTAAACCTAAACAGTCACTCCTGAAACCGAAAACCTAGCAAAACCAGAAGCTGAGTTATCCTGAAGGCCAGCTCTTGTGTTAGCCTGCTTTCAGGATGCCAGCACTGAGGTCAGTGGGCTCAGGTGGGGTCATTGGGCACGTGAGGTCACAATCATTGGACAGGTGACACATCTCTGCCCCTCTGTGACACAGGGCCACACAGGGTTGTGTCCTGTGGAGGCCACAGAGCCACATGCTTCCTGGGCACAGGAACTCCCATGGCTCCTGTCAACAGGTGGAAGTCACTGGGACACCTGCTGATGAAGGGGGGCGTTAATTTCATTAACTGCCTGGCAGTGCATTTGCAAACTCCTTCACACAGTAGGATGAAGTTTAGTAACTCCGAGTGCCGAGCCCTGCATTCTGGCCACAAAAACCCCCTTTTGGGCAACTTTATAGCCTGGGCACGGTGTGGCTGGACAGCGCCCAGGAGGAAAGGGACCTGGGGCTTCTGGTTAGACAGCCGACTGCACCTGAGCCAGCAGTGTGCCCAGGTGGCCGAGAAGGCCAATGGCTCCTGGCCTGAATCGGGAATGGTGTGGCCAGCCAGGAAGGAGCAGGGAGGTCATTCTTCCCCTACACTTGGCACTGGTGAGGCCACACCTTGAGTTATTGTGTCCAGTTCTGGGCCCCTCAGTTTAGGATGGACGTTGAGACGCTTGAGCACATCCAGAGGAGGCAGCGAGGCTGGTGAGGGGCCTGGAACACAAACCCTGTGAGGAATGACTGAGGGAGCTGGGCTTGTTTAGCCTGGAGGAAAGGAGACTCAGGGTTGACCTCATCACTCTCTACAATTTCCTGACAGGTGGCTGTAGTCAGGTGAGGGTTGGTCTCTTTCTCCTGGCAGCAGCTAACACAAAGACAGGAGCCTGTCTCAAGCTTTGCCGAGGGAAATATAGGTTGGATATTAGGAAACAGTTTTTTACACCAAGGGTAATAAACTATTAGAGTGATCTGCCCAGGGAGGTGGAGGGTTCACTGTGGTGGTGCGTTTTGTTTGTATTCATTTTAAGTTCATAACTTGTTCTGTCTGGTTCTTGTAATGGTTTGTCCTGTGTAACCCCCCATGTTCCTCCCCATATGGTTTTACCCCAGTGACAGTTATCTGTCCGTCATATAGTACAGAGCCCTCTGGGCCTGTCTGTCACTCTGGCACCTCTGCCTGCATCCAGAAGGTTCCAGGGAGAGCGTCGAGTGATTGGACAGGATCCAGGCTTCCCCCTCCCACTGCTTTCTGTATGGTTATTGCACCTGTCAGTTGTATTACCAGCCACACCCTTCCTGCTCCCCATTGGCCCCTGCTTGAACCCCCCCCCCGTGTACCACGCCCCTTTCAAGGTTGTTGTACTGAAGCCCTCAGGGTCTCTCTGAGGCGGCTGCCCTGAGGAGAGGGCTCCACGCCTGAAGGCTCAATAAACTCGCCTTAGTTTTACCCCTCAAGAGCCCCTCGTTTACTCTCCCTGCCATCGCCACGCTTCGCTCCTGTCAAGCCAAGACCCGCTGTGGTGCCGTGGTGCCAGGGCTGGCCGAGATTGGCAATACAGGCACCGCCTCAGTTCACCATCTCTGCACGTGTTGAAGAAAAGACTGGATGTGGCACTTGGGGCCACGGTTTACTTGGGCTTAGGCTTGGCTTGGAAATGATGATCCTGGAGGTCTCTTCCAACCTAATGATTCTGTGATTCCTTCCCCAAAGCACAGAGCCCACAACATGCAGGCCTGCCCAGAGCTGGCACAAGGCTGATCACAGCTCTGTCTGGCACACAGGCTGCTGGGCATTTCTGTTCCACTCGTCCCAGGCACACTCCTGCTCCCCTGAGACTCGCCCAAGCTCTCCCAAGGTCATTCCCAGGGAATTTTATCTGCCCTCAAGGTACACCCACGGCCAGACCCTGGACTGGCACCTCCAGAGGCTGTGCTGGGTGAAGCTTGGCTGCCAGGCCCACACCCAGCTGCTGCCTCTCCCGGGGACAGCCTTTTAGCAGCTTCACCATCACTCCTTTTCTCCAGCCTTGCTTAGGCTGGGTTTGGTCAGACACAGCTTGAGCCACATTCCCACTCGGGGGCTGGGGGCACTTTTGTTCCTGCTGCACTTGACCCCCGTGGATTTGGGCTATGCAGCAGGCCGTTGGTGTTCCTCCTGCTCCAAGGAGGCAGCTGCTCGCTCTTCACCCCTGCTGACGCCTTAGGATTTTAGCTTTTTCATCTATTTGTTATCCTGCACTTCTTTAGTGTAGAACTCTAAACTCCATAGAAAGTGGGAGCTGCTGCCTCCACAGTTTGGTCAGACACAACAATTCCTCTCCAGTCCTGCCAAGCAAAGACACCTCATTGCTTCAGGCGCTGAGAAATGGAAACAAAAGGGTGTTCGGGGGCGCAGACTGGGGCTAAGTGACTTCATTACTTGAAGCTCAGAATGAGGGGAAGCCTAGCCCTGCCATGGAAAGCTACTGGCTGGGAAAAGTCTGTTCCCCTGCTCATTTTGCCAAGAGGCCAACAAACCCTGGCTCTGGTTTCTGGGCCTCAGGGTACCTTCCTTTCTCACCAGAGTTCGTGGCTGGATTATCAGGTCAAGCTTTCCCAGACTGGGACTGATTGAAACTTCTTGAAAACAAGAAAATACTCAACACAAAAGGAAATTACAGGATGTCAGAGTTCTCTCTGAGCAATGAGGCTTCTAAGTCTTGTACATAGTGACAAAGGAGAGACAAAAGGTGTCCTCCTGTGCCTAATCAGAAGCGCCTGGGTCAGTCTGGCTGCTCTCAGGAAACATGCCAGAGTTCACTCGAGGTTGCGAGCACATCTCTCTGGGATCCGACCACCAGTCGTGTCAGTTGTCTGGGGGATTCACAAAGTCCCAACCTGCCGGTGAAGCAGTTACTCACAGGAATTGTTCTCCGTTGTGGCCATTGCCTCTCTCAGGAACAGAGAGCACAGCTCCCGATGACCAAGGAGATCAGGACATGCTCCAGAAAGAGATCAGCGTCAGTCTCGTCACCTGATAGCAACGAAATTAAGGTGAAGCTCACCAAATGTGCAGGTGCCCTTCTCTGAAGAGGCCCTGCTGCTGCTGTCACAGTATCAACAGCAGAGTCTCTGGCTTTCCCACTTCTTCTGCAGGAGGGTCCAGCTTTCAGCCACTAACTGAACGACTGCCTTTGCTGCTCTCCTTCTTCTGCCTTTTCTGTCTCGCTCCTGCAGCAGCTGCGGGGCGCTGGGCAGTGCACTGCACAAAGCGGCTGCGACGGTCATAGCCCAGCTCCCTCAGCCTGGCCCGGGATGGCTCCTGAGCAGCCCTGGGCACGGGAGCCTGCTTCAAGCTGCTGGTGGAGGGCCCTGAAGCTGCCTTCTCCACTGGGGCTTTGTCAAACCGTGGAGGGCTTGTTATGCCCCCATCTCTCCTGCCCAGGGAGGGCTGGTGGTCCCTGCGCTGCACAGAGCGGCCGCGGCGGTCACAGCCCCGCCGTGGGCGTCTTCTCTGCCCTCTCCCCCTCGGCTGGGATTGCTCCCGAGCATCCCTGAGCACTGGAGCCGGCTGCAAGGCTGGCACTGCAGGATCACCAGGGGATCGGTCACAAGGTGGAGGACTCGTAGCCTGCCTCCTCCTCTTCCTCGGCGGGGACTGGTGCTCAGCGTGCTGCACGAAGCGGCTGCGGAGGTCGTAGCCGCCCAGCACGGATCCGCTCGTCTCTCTGTGCCGCAGCAGGGTTGGCTCCTCAGCAGCCCTGGGGCCACCAGCGCACTGCAAGCTCCCGCTGGAAGGTCTGGCTGAAGCTGCCCCATCTCCAGGAGCGTGCTCACAGCTTGGAGGGTCCGTTCTCCTCTCTGCACGGTGCTCATAGTCCGCGTTGTCCACAGAGTAGCTGCGGCCGTCCGTGCCCCACAGTGGGGATCTCCTCCAGCAGTGAGGCTTCTAAGTCTTGTACATAGTGACAAAGGAGAGACAAAAGGTGTCCTCCTGTGCCTAATCAGAAGCGCCTGGGTCAGTCTGGCTGCTCTCAGGAAACATGCCAGAGTTCACTCGAGGTTGCGAGCACATCTCTCTGGGATCCGACCACCAGTCGTGTCAGTTGTCTGGGGAATTCACAAAGTCCCAACCTGCCGGTGAAGCAGTTACTCACAGGAATTGTTCTCCGTTGTGGCCATTGCCTCTCTCAGGAACAGAGAGCACAGCTCCTGATGACCAAGGAGATCAGGACGTGCTCCAGAAAGAGATCAGCGTCAGTCTCGTCACCTGATAGCAATGAAATTAAGGTGAAGCTCACCAAATGTGCAGGTGCCCTTCTCTGAAGACGATTTTCCTTGTGGATGTCCAGTTCAACACAATTAAAAATTAGTGGGCCTTGACCTGTTTCCTGGGATCCCTGGTCACTCTCAGATTTGAAGGACCCTTTTTATGATTTCATGAAGAAGTATGAAGACTCTTGGTTTTGCTAAGGCACTGCTAATCCTCTACATAACCAGCTTTAGCTTTATGATCCTCTGCTGACAGATACTTCCCCTGCTTCTGCTACTGTGTACTACACTCTGCTGAAACACTCCCACTGTAAACCACGCAGGTGTCTGTACCCATATTTCATTTCTGGGTCATATCATCAGTGTGACTCTGCTGTAGAGGACACAAAGGAATGTGCATTGACACAGTCCTCACATGGACTCTGGGATAAAGTTGCCCCAAAAGATCATTCTTGCCCACAAATGAGCATGTGGGTTCCCCGACTTCTCCTTCCTAAGGTTTGTCATTCTGTATTTTGTCATTAATCAGAAAGAAAAAAACAACACAAAACCCCCCACCCAACTAAAAATCAGGCACTTTCTTTGCCACATCTCCTGCAGCAAGTAAGGATTTAGCATTCAAATTATTTCTTAGGGTAAGCTCTATATGAGAGATGTGCCCACCAAGTGGTAAGACCATCTTTCACAGCACCAATCAGGTCACGCAGTCCTATCGACTACCACGAAAAATTCCCATTGTGTTTGGGGAAAGACTCAGTAACCAGGCTCAATAAAGGCTCAGTCAAAGGGTGGTGTGCAATTGCCTTGTGCATCACTCATTTGGTTCCTTTTCAAGATCAATATTAATTACTACTATTGTGGGATTTTACTATCTTTTCCATTATTAAAATGTAATTAATTCAACACACAAGTTTTACTTCAAATCTCCCCATTCCACGACTGTGGTTGGGGGAAGAAAAGGTGGTTGAGAAAACAGCTGCGTGGGGCTTAATTTCCATCTGGGTTTAGAATGAAACACCTCCCTCTACCTGGGAAAAAGAGAATGAAAAGACTGAAAAGGTGGACTAATTCCCATGACAAGCAAGAAGCCAATAACCAATGGAAGACAGAACACGAATTAATGAAGAGAGTTACACAATTAACATCCAATGAACATTCATTTCTTGGTTTGCTAAAATGTGTAAAAAGAGGAAAGTTTGAAAGGAGCAGGTGTGTGTTTAGAGCAGCACTGTAATAACGTGATGATGCTTTCTGATATTAAAAGTAGCATTAAGAGACCTTTATTTATCCTGATGTTTTCAATAACAGGGATGGGTGTGAGAGTTTGGTCCAGCTCAGCTAAAAGCTAAAAACAGCTGAACACTAAAAACTCAACAATAAAACAGGAGACACTCCTAGCTCAAATCATTCCTGGGAAGGTGTAAAGAGGGCGCAGCTGGAGCTGCTGTGCCCCTACTCAGGCAGAGCTCCGTGAGCAGCCCTGACTGACAATCTGTCAGTTCAGCCTGTAAAAGCCCTGTGGCACTCTTGAACAGGACTTCAAATACCCGCCATCTCAGAGTGTGGCTGGAGATTCTGCCCTTGAGTGAGGACATGCAGAAGCATTTCATTGAGAAAAAAAGGGCCAGTGGCCAGGGTGGGCGATATCAGTGTCTACTTAACATTTCTTTTTCTAGCTTTAATATAATTGCTTCAATATTGCTTCCAAATGCCACCCTATAATCGAAGCAATAAAAACCCCCATCCTGTTTAATAAAGAGTTCTAGCTAAAGCCTTTGACTTCAGCTATTTGCATCACTGTGCATTTAAAAAAATAGCTCCCTCATGGTGGAGAAGGCCTGTTGAAAGCAGAGACCTTTGCTAGAACTTGGAATGCTAGTTTTCCATGGTGCTTCAGCCAGGGCCACAATCTGACTGCAGCACGCCCAGGGTGCCCTGACTTTGGCACACATCTCGGGGCCAGGGAAACCCTCCTCTTCCTCGCTGCGAGGCGCTGGGCCATGCCCTGCACAAAGCGGCTGCGACGGTCATGGCCCAGCTCCCTCAGCCTGGCCCGGGATGGCTCCTGAGCAGCCCTGAGCACGGGAGCCTGCTTCAAGCTGCTGGTGGAGGGCCCTGAAGCTGCCTTCTCCACTGGGGCTTTGTCAAACCATGGAAGGCTTGTTATGCCCCCATCTCTACTGCCCAGGGAGGGCTGGTGGTCCCTGCGCTGCACAGAGCGGCCGCGGCGGTCACAGCCCCGCCGTGGGCGTCTTCTCTGCCCTCTCCCCCTCGGCTGGGATTGCTCCCGAGCATCCCTGAGCACTGGAGCCGGCTGAAAGGCTGGCACTGCAGGATCCCCAAGGGATCGGTCACAAGGTGGAGGACTCGTAGCCTGCCTCCTCCTCTTCCTCGGCGGGGACTGGTGCTCAGCCTGCTGCACGAAGCGGCTGCGGAGGTCGTAGCCGCCCAGCACAGATCCGCTCGTCTCTCTGTGCCGCAACAGGGTTGGCTCCTCAGCAGCCTTGGGGCCACCAGCGCACTGCAAGCTGCTGCTGGAAGGTCTAACTGAAGCTGCTCCATCTCCAGGAGCATGCTCACAGCTTGGAGGGTCCGTTCTCCTCTCTGCACTGTGCTCATAGTCCGCGTTGTCCACATTGCAGCTGCAGCGGTCCATACCCCACAGCGGGGATCTGCTCCAGGCCTGCTCCTTGCCAGGCTCTTCCACAGCCACCACCATGTCCTGGAAAGAGAGCAGTGGAGAGTTGCTGCCCTTCCTTCCTGAAAGGGCCAGAGTCAGCAGGGAACCCCCAGAAGTTCTGGGACGGGATGTTTCAGATCCTCCCAAAGGCTCTTCTGTAGGGCTGCCAAGGCCAAAGGGCCAAAGGCCCAAAAATGGGATGGATCCAGGTGGGATGCTTTGAGGGGAAGCAGCATTGTGGCTGTGAAGAATGCTGCAAGGTGGGAGGGGGAAAGGAGAAATGCCGAGATCCTAGTAAGAAATCCAATGCTCCTCTGGTGCCCTGACCCTCCTTCCCAGAGTTACCTTTGTCCTGTCCAGCAGCCCCTGTGGGCCAGTAGAAGCCACCTGCTTGCTGCTGGGTGCCCAGTGGCTGAGGAAGGAAGGGGCAGACGGTCGTGCCAGCGAGGAAGAAGCCTTTTCTACGACCTGCAGATCAGAGCATCTGGAGAAAAAAAAGGGTGATCTCAGCTTAGGCCTGCTGTTGCACACTCCTCTGGGGTCCAGTCATTTCCTTTGAGAGCTTTCTAGGACAGAGAGAAGACGTAACCAAAACCACTACTGCAAAGTTCAGCTAGAGTCCTCACACCCAGTCTGCTCCTGTCGCAGCAAAACCTCATCTTTATACCTTCTACAGCCTCCATTTCATAAATTCACAGACTTGCTTGGGTTGGAAGAGACATTAAGGCTCATTTTCTTCCAGCCCCCTGACATGGGCAGGAATCCCTTACAAGGGACCAGGTTTCTCCAAGCCCCGTCCAACCTGACCTCGAACACCTCCAGGGATGAGGCACCCACAGCTTCTTTGGGCAGCCTCTTCCACTGTCCTACCACCCTCACACTGAAGCATTTCCTCCTAAGATCCAATGTAAACCTGCTCTGGGTCAGCTGAAAACTGATCCCCTTCATCCTTTCCAACCCTCCCTGATCAAGAGGCCCCTCCCCATCTTCCCCGGAAGGCCCCTTCAAGTTCTCTCGCCCTTATCTACATACGTCCAGCATGAGAGAGCAGACAAGTTACGTCAGGGCAGCAGCCTGAAGGACAGACATGGGCTAGGAGAGGTTTCACCGCACTCAATGATGCAGGTAGTGATTGCATTTGCTGAGAAAAACACTCTGGAGTATGAGAAGCCAAACAATAAAGAGGGAAAAGGAAATGCCTCCTGAACACATCTGATCCTGGTTCTTACCTGGCATAAAAGAGCAGGTAGGCTTGCTGCCTGAGAGCTGTGTCAAGGCAACGAAGCTCCACAGACTCATCATTCATCTGGTACCACAGCCCGTTGCTGGCCTGTGAAAGAAAGGCAAGGATCTCCTCATGGTTTCTCTCCAAAAACACTGGCAGAAAACTCCCCAACAAAGAGTATGTCAAAACAAATCCAGTCCCGCCCCTAAAGAAGAGACCTTCTGCCCCAAAACCTCAGCTGTCAGTAGCACTGACAGCGAAGTTCATCCTCCCCAGCACACATTTTCCTCATTGGCAAGGAAGGGAAGGAAGTCGCTGTTTACCTTTGTGTAGCAGAAATAGTGTCCTTCATGGCAGCTGACCCCACTGTGCACCAGGACAGCATACAAGGAGTAACGGAGGGCTTCTCCCTCCGCCTGGGACATGTACGGCCGAAGGTCCAGGTACTCGGGGTACTCCACCATCTACAGAGACACCAGGAGGGCTCACAAGTGACCCTGATCCGTGGCACAGAACAGCCTGCCACATCCAGGCGCCACAGGTGTGTAAACACATCCCTGGGGCTCGTGAACAGCTGGTTTTCCATAAAGTAACATGTCACGGTTCGAGTGGCAGGAAACTGCTCTGGGCCAAAGCAGCTCTGCTGGAGAAGAGTGCGTGCCTCTCTTCCCAAGGGAATTCTTCTCTCCCCAGAAGGGAACCAGACTAACCCAACACGGGTGGCTTGTGACCAAGTCTGGGAAATCTGCTCCAGGAAGAGAAAGCTGCCCAGCAGTTGTCTACACACCTTGTTGATCTTCCCGCCGGTGAAACAGTCAAACCTTTTCAGGCACACCGTGAGAACCTTGGGCGCACAGTGGACTGTGAACCTCTTGGAGGCAGCAACATTCTTCTTACACCTTGAAACCAAGCACAGAGACCGGTGCTGAAATGCACCCAATCCTCCCCCAAGGTGGCCAGGCAACCTCTCCTGTCTCACACAGCTTTTGTTCTCTTAAGGCTATTCACTGCCATAGTTTAAAAAAAGCTCCATCTCATCTGTGTGCAGTAAACCTGCTCGAGGAGATGACTTTTGCTCAACGATATGCAGCCCCCTGACACAGGATCTGGTGTTAATATGTTCTTAGGAAGCATCTTACTTGCTGCATTGAAAGCAGTTTTCACCATCCAGGTGCTCGGGTGTCACAAAGTCCTCCAGGGCTGCAGTGAGGGACGAGGCCGCCTGGAGGAGTGAGAAATGAGCAGGCTGAGCTCCAGGAAATGCCCTCCCCCAAACATTTCCCAGGAGCTGACAAGAAAAGCCCTGTAGCTGATGCTGAAGAGATGCACCAGGAACCCGTCCAGAAGGAGGCAGTAAGAGGGAGTGATGCTGAACATTTCCCTGTGTCCCAGCAGCTCCTGGAGCCACCAAGAGCTCCCTCCCTGTACCACTGCTCAGTTCAACTAATGACAGTGTGCAAGGGGCAGCACTGGTGCAAACAATCCAACCCGTCAGCCTAGGAGCCAGACAGGTGTCACGGGAGAGTAAACGGGAGAAGGACGAGGACATATCAAGGGCGCCGAGAGGATGATGCTGCTTGTCCAGCTTAAAAACAGCACCTACAGAGAGACCAGTGCCACGGCCTCTGCAGGAGGACACCATCCATCCCCCTTCCCACCCAGCCCCCAGATCTCTTGTCTTCAGGAGTCTGCATTTTTAAGGGCAGTGTGTTGACTCTGGAAAGCTGCAGGGGCCTTGGGATGTCCTGAAGCACAACTGCAGAGCCTCTTACTTTGATATCCAAAGGCACATCCAGGAAGGGCTCGTAGGAGTCAGAAATGGCTTTGCAGTTGAAGCAGGTGACTGGAAGGAAAAATCCAAATGCTGAGCAGTGGGCAGCTGACCGGCGTTGCCCATTTACGCATCGTACCTTGTCCCACCAGTCCCAGGACCAACTGTCAGGCACAGGCAGACAGAAGGGCACAAGCAACGTCAAAGAGAGTAACAGTTGTGGAAACGTACCTCTGGATCTCAGAAAGCCCCCAAATATCTGATGGACAAGGGTAGTGGATTGAGATGGGAGGTCCAAGAAGCTGGAAAGAAGCAGTAAGACAGAGCATTATCTCCTCGAAAGAGTTTTGTTGTGCCTGAAAGCCCAGGGTTTAGGTTTCCCTTGATGGGAGCACATCAAGCAGTCCACAGGGCTCTGAACTTTGTGGGGGTGATTTGCTTGTGCTTACTCGCTGCATGCACTCAGACAAGCTCTCTGCATGGCATCGACAGTACAGCACAAGAAGTCATGGGCATCTTCCTGCCTGCCAGGCTGAAAATGTTCTCCAATGCCTAAGAAAGAAAACCTTTGTGGTTCTCTCAGCCAAGAAGGGAAGAAAAGCTGTCCAGGCAGCTGGCATGACTTACATCTGAGAACCTTGAGGACAGCCAGAGGCAGGACGGTACTGCCAGGGGAATGCAAGGCCTCGTTCACGTGGGCTTCCATGATGCACATCATGCAGAAACCCTGCCGGCGACCTGAAGAGGGACACAGGGAAGGTCCTGAGGTTAGCAAAATCTTCAGACCAGGGGGACACTCCTCCTCTTCCACTCCCTCTCCAGGGCAATACTCCACTCCTCCCAATGTCCTAACATGATCCCAGGGCATTTCAGCGTGCAGGAAATGTTCTCGAGAGGGATGCTAAACCGACACTTTTCTGGGCAATGATCCAACTTGCAGAAATAAAGAGTTGGAGCTGGAAAGAGGTGTCATCAGGAAGGCCCAGAGAGCTGGCTAAGACAAGTGGCTTCTAGGCTGGCGTGTTCAAAGAACATAAACTCATGGGGCTGGCAATCTTTGGTCTTTGATTCACGGACTTTCGGGAGATGTTCCAAGAGCACTCACAGGCCTGGCTGTGCTCTCGGGACAGCAGGTAGTTGGCCAGTGGCGGGGTGTAGGTCAGGCACTGCAGGACAGCGTTGAGGAAGCACGTGTTGCCCACATTGAAGAGCCCTGCTCCAGCACTCTGCCTCTGCTGCCACACCATGCAAATCTTCTCCGGGGGAAAGAGGATCCTTTCTGGAGGAGCCATTCCCTCGGCAAGGACTGCAGAGAAATGCCATTTGAAAAGAGATGAGAGGAGGAACAAAAGCACATTGAAACTTTGAATTTTCTACACAAGCACTCAGGGCAACCAACTCAAACCTTCCACTCAGAATCAGGGGAAGCCTAGCCCTGCCATGGAAAGCTACTGGTTGGGAAAGTCTGTTCCCCTGCTCATTTTGCCAAGAGGCCAACACACCCTGGCTCTGGTTTCTGGGCCTCAGGGTACCTTCCTTTCTGACCAGAGTTGTCGGCTGGATTATCAGGTCAAGCTTTCCCAGACTGGGACTGATTGAAACTTCCTGAAAACCAGCAAGTACTCAACACAAAAGTTAACTCCAGGATTAACTGTCAGGGTTCTCTCTGAGCAATGATGCTTCCAAGTTTTGTACACAGTGACAAAGGAGAGACAAAAGGTGTCCTCCTGTGCCTAATCAGAAGCGCCTGGGTCAGTCTGGCTGCTCTCAGGAAACATGCCAGTGTTCACTCGAGGTTGCGAGCACATCTCTCTGGGATCCGACCACCAGTCGTGTCAGTTGTCTGGGGGATTCACAAAGTCCCAACCTGCCGGTGAAGCTGTTACTCACAGGAATTGGTCTCCGTTGCGGCCATTGCTTCTCTCAGGGACAGACACCACAGCTCCCGATGACCAAGGAGATGAGGATGTGCTCCAGAAAGAGATCGGCGTCACTCTCGTCACCTGATTTCAACAAAATTACTGAAGCTCACCAAAAGTGCAGGTGCCCTTCTCTGGAGAGGCCCTGCTGCTGCTGCTGCTGCTGTCACAGCAACAACAGCAGAGTCTCTGGCTTTCCCACTTCTTCTGCAGGAGTGACAAGCTTGCAGCCACTAACTGAACCACTGCGTTTGCTGCCCTCCTTCTTCTGCCTGTTCTGTCTCGCTCCTGCAGCAGCCAAGGCAGGCTTTTTGCCACTCTGGGCTGAGCCCAGCCCCTCAGACTACAGTCACCCCTAAAACCTAAACCTATACAGTCACTCCTAAACTTAGATCTAAACAGTCCCCCCTAAAACCTAAGCCTAAACAGTCCCCCCTCAAACCTAAACCTAAAGAGTCACTCCTAAACCTGGATCTAAACAGTCCCCCCTAAAACCTAGACCTCAATCGTCCCCCCTCAAACCTAAACCTAAACAGTCACTCCTGAAACCGAAAACCTAGCAAAACCACAAGCTGAGTTATCCTGAAGGCCAGCTCTTGTGTTAGCCTGCTTTCAGGATGCCAGCACTGAGGTCAGTGGGCTCAGGTGGGGTCATTGGGCACGTGAGGTCACAATCATTGGACAGGTGACACATCTCTGCCCCTCTGTGACACAGGGCCACACAGGGATGTGTCCTGTGGAGGCCACAGAGCCACGTGCTTCCTGGGCACAGGAACTCCCATGGCTCCTGTCAACAGGTGGAAGTCACTGGGACACCTGCTGATGAAGGGGGGCGTTAATTTCATTAACTGCCTGGCAGTGCATTTGCAAACTCCTTCACACAGTAGGATGAAGTTTAGTAACTCCGAGTGCCGAGCCCTGCATTCTGGCCACAAAAACCCCCTTTTGGGCAACTTTATAGCCTGGGCACGGTGTGGCTGGACAGCGCCCAGGAGGAAAGGGACCTGGGGCTTCTGGTTAGACAGCCGACTGCACCTGAGCCAGCAGTGTGCCCAGGTGGCCGAGAAGGCCAATGGCTCCTGGCCTGAATCAGGAATGGTGTGGCCAGCCAGGAAGGAGCAGGGAGGTCATTCTTCCCCTACACTTGGCACTGGTGAGGCCACACCTTGAGTTACTGTGTCCAGTTCTGGGCCCCTCAGTTTAGGATGGACGTTGAGACGCTTGAGCACATCCAGAGGAGGCAGCGAGGCTGGTGAGGGGCCTGGAACACAAACCCTGTGAGGAATGACTGAGGGAGCTGGGCTTGTTTAGCCTGGAGGAAAGGAGACTCAGGGTTGACCCTCATCACTCTCTACAATTTCCTGACAGGTGGCTGTAGTCAGGTGAGGGTTGGTCTCTTTCTCCTGGCAGCAGCTAACACAAAGACAGGAGCCTGTCTCAAGCTTTGCCGAGGGAAATATAGGTTGGATATTAGGAAACAGTTTTTGACACCGAGGGCAATAAACTATTAGAGTGATCTGCCCAGGGAGGTGGAGGGTTCACTGTGGTGGTGCGTTTTGTTTGTATTCATTTTAAGTTCATAACTTGTTCTGTCTGGTTCTTGTAATGGTTTGTCCTGTGTAACCCCCCATGTTCCTCCCCATATGGTTTTACCCCAGTGACAGTTATCTGTCCGTCATATGGTATAGAACCCTCTGGGCCTGTCTGTCACTCTGGCACCTCTGCCTGCGTCCAGAAGGTTCCAGGGAGAGCGTCGAGTGATTGGACAGGATCCAGGCTTCCCCCTCCCACTGCTTTCTGTATGGTTATTGCACCTGCCAGTTGTATTACCAGCCACACCCTTCCTGCTCCCCATTGGCCCCTGCTTGAACCCCCCCCCGTGTACCACGCCCCTTTCAAGGTTGTTGTACTGAAGCCCTCAGGGTCTCTCTGAGGCAGCTGCCCTGAGGAGAGGGCTCCACGCCTGAAGGCTCAATAAACTCGCCTTGGTTTTACCCCTCAAGAGCCCCTCGTTTACTCTCCCTGCCATCGCCACGCTTCGCTCCTGTCAAGCCAAGACCCGCTGTGGTGCCGTGGTGCCAGGGCTGGCCTGAGATTGGCAATACAGGCACCGCCTCAGTTCACCATCTCTGCACGTGTTGAAGAAAAGACTGGATGTGGCACTTGGGGCCACGGTTTACTTGGGCTTAGGCTTGGTTTGGAAATGATGATCCTGGAGGTCTCTTCCAACCTAACGATTCTGTGATTCCTTCGCCAAAGCACAGAGCCCACAACGTGCAGGCCTGCCCAGAGCTGGCACAAGGCTGATCACAGCTCTGTCTGGCACACAGGCTGCTGGGCATTTCTGTTCCACTCGTCCCAGGCACACTCCTGCTCCCCTGAGACTCGCCCAAGCTCTCCCAAGGTCATTCCCAGGGAATTTTATCTGCCCTCAAGGTACACCCACGGCCAGACCCTGGACTGGCACCTCCAGAGGCTGTGCTGGGTGAAGCTTGGCTGCCAGGCCCACACCCAGCTGCTGCCTCTCCCGGGGGCAGCCTTTTAGCAGCTTCACCATCACTCCTTTTCTCCAGCCTTGCTTAGGCTGGGTTTGGTCAGACACAGCTTGAGCCACATTCCCACTTGGGGCCTGGGGGCACTTTTGTTCCTGCTGCACTTGACCCCCGTGGATTTGGGCTATGCAGCAGGCCGTTGGTGTTCCTCCTGCTCCAAGGAGGCAGCTGCTCGCTCTTCACCCCTGCTGACGCCTTAGGATTTTAGCTTTTTCATCTGTTTGTAATCCTGCACTTCTTTAGTGTAGAACTCTAAACTCCATACAAAGTGTGAGCTGCTGCCTCCACAGTTTGGTCAGACACAACAATTCCTCTCCAGTCCTGCCAAGCAAAGACACCTCATTGCTTCAGGCGCTGAGAAATGGAAACAAAAGGGTGTTGGGGGGAGCTGACTGGGGGTAAATGACTTCAATTACCTGAAGCTGGAACGGGAAGATTAACCCCAAGAGGCCCTCCGGGAAGGCTGTAACTCTCAAGTACCTCAGCCAGTGGGGAAAGAGGGAGGGAAACGTGCCCGGGAAATGGGGATCAGCAGGAGCTTGCGACCTCCCAAATCCGAGAGACCGCAGGGGCGACGCCCCACGGCCTCTCCCTTGATGGGACTGAAGTCAGAGGACCGCTCTGTGTGCTGTTCGGACACA
The DNA here is from genome assembly GCF_009819655.1 of Sylvia atricapilla. Classification (NCBI taxonomy): domain Eukaryota; kingdom Metazoa; phylum Chordata; class Aves; order Passeriformes; family Sylviidae; genus Sylvia; species Sylvia atricapilla. The sequence goes on along the minus strand of NW_027077035.1, from coordinate 40,873 downwards.
AAGCTCCGGCGCTGGTGGATGGCTGTCGCTGAGGGGGGACGCGCCCGGAGCCCCGCGGAGAGGGCCGCTGTGCGCCGCTGCGGTCAGGCGCTGCCCGGGCAGCCCCGCCGCCCTGCTGAGGAGGCCTCGCCTGAGGGCGGCGCGCCCCGGGAAGGCGCCGGCCGGGAGGGCTTTGGGGGCGGCTTGGGGGCGCTTTGGTCACTTGGAGGGAGGCTCGGGAGGCCTTGGAGTTCCCCCGGCTGCTCCAGAGCCAAAGCGCTGCCAGTTTTCCTTCTCTCCGTGCCCTCTTCCCTCCGCAGCCCGCGGGCTCCCACAGCTGGCCCTGGGGCTCTGCGTGCAGCGGGGCCGGGTGGTGCTCCCGTCCCGGGCCGAGCCATTCCTTGCTGTGCCTTGGACCTTGCCCAGGCAGACTGCTGCAGGAGCGCCGGGCTGCTCTGGGCAACTGGCGCTGCTCTGGGGAATGGAGGCTCAAGCGTCGAAGAAGGACTTTACAATTAGAAAATCCTAAGAAATTGCTAGAAATTCTTCATTCAACACACGAGTTTTACTTCAAATCTCCTCATTCCACCACTGTGGTGGGGGGAAGAAAAGGTGGTTGTGCAAGCAGCTGCGTGGGGCTTTAATTTCCATCAGGGTTTAAAACACCCTCTCTCTCTCGATCTGGGAAAAAGAGAATGAAAAGACTGAGAATGTGGACTAATTAGTCTGAGAAGCAAGAAGTCAACAACCAAGAGAAGACAGAACACGAATTCGTGAAGAGAGATGCAATTTATAGCCCATGAGCATTGATTTATTGGTTTGCTAAATGTGCAAAGAGTGCAAAGTTTTGAAGGAGCAGGTATGTGTTTAGAGGAGCACTGTAATGAGGTGATGATGTTTCCAGATCCTAAAAGTAGCATTCGAGAACTTTATTTATCCTGATGTTTTCAGTGACAGGGATGGGTGTGACAGTTTGGTCAAGCTGGTCTCGGCTAAAAGTAAAATAGCTGAACACTAAAAACTCAGCTAAACACTAAAAACAGGAGACCCTCCTAGCTCAAGCCGTTCCTGGGAAGGTGTAAAGAGGGCACAGCTGGAGCTGCTGTGTCCCTGCTCAGGCAGAGCTCCCTGAGCAGCCCTGAGTGACAGTCTATCATTTCAAACTGTAAAAACCTTGTGGCACTCTTGAACAGGACAGACTTCAAACACCCGCCATCTCAGAGTGTGGCTGGAGATTCTGCCCTTGAGTGGGGACAGCCAGCACCGCTTCACTGAGAAAAAGTGGGCCGTTGGCAAGGGTGGGGTGATATCAGTGTCTACTTAACATTTCTTTTTCTAGCTTTAATATATTCGCTTCAATATCGCTTCCAAATATTGCCCGATATTCGAAGCAATAAAAAACCCATCCTGTGTAATAAAGAATTCGATCGAAAGCCTTTGACTCCACCTATTTGCACCATCGTGCATTTAAAAAAATAGCTCCCTCATGGTGGAGAAGGCCTGTTGAAAACAAAGACCTTTGCTAAAACATAGACCGCTAGTCTTCCATGCTGCTTCAGCCAGGGCCACAATCTGACTGCAGCACCCCCAGGGTGCCCTGACTTTGCACACATCTCGGGGCCATGGAAACCCTCCTCTTCCTAGCTGCGAGGCGCTGGGCCATGCCCTGCAAAAAGCGGCTGCGACGGTCATAGCCCAGCTCCCTCAGCCTGGCCCGGGATGGCTCCTGAGCAGCCCTGGGCATGGGAGCCTGCTTCAAGCTGCTGGTGGAGGGCCCTGAAGCTGCCTTCTCCACTGGGGCTTTGTCAAACCGTGGAGGGCTTGTTATGCCCCTGTCCCTCTTGCCCAGGGAGGGCTGGTGGTCTCTGCGCTGCACAGAGCGGCCGCGGCGGTCACAGCCCCGCTGTGGACGTCTTCTCCGCCCTCTCCCCCTCGGCTGGGATTGCTCCCGAGCATCCCTGAGCACTGGAGCCGGCTGCAAGGCTGGCACTGCAGGATCACCAGGGGATCGGTCACAAGGTGGAGGACTCGTAGCCTGCCTCCTCCTCTTCCTCGGCGGGGACTGGTCCTCAGCGTGCTGCACGAAGCGGCTGCGGAGGGCGTAGCCGCCCAGCACGGATCCCCTCGTCTCTCTGTGCCGCAGCAGGGTTGGCTCCTCAGCAGCCCTGGGGCCACCAGCGCACTGCAAGCTCCCGCTGGAAGGTCTGGCTGAAGCTGCCCCATCTCCAGGAGCGTGCTCACAGCTTGGAGGGTCCGTTCTCCTCTCTGCACGGTGCTCATAGTCCGCGTTGTCCACAGAGTAGCTGCGGCCGTCCGTGCCCCACAGTGGGGATCTCCTCCAGCAATGAGGCTTCTAAGTCTTGTACGTAGTGACAAAGGAGAGACAAAAGGTGTCCTCCTGTGCCTAATCAGAAGCGCCTGGGTCAGTCTGGCTGCTCTCAGGAAACATGCCAGAGTTCACTCGAGGTTGCGAGCACATCTCTCTGGGATCCGACCACCAGTCGTGTCAGTTGTCTGGGGGATTCACAAAGTCCCAACCTGCCGGTGAAGCAGTTACTCACAGGAATTGTTCTCCGTTGTGCCCATTGCCTCTCTCAGGAACAGAGAGCACAGCTCCCGATGACCAAGGAGATCAGGACGTGCTCCAGAAAGAGATCAGCGTCAGTCTCGTCACCTGATAGCAACGAAATTAAGGTGAAGCTCACCAAATGTGCAGGTGCCCTTCTCTGAAGACGATTTTCCTTGTGGATGTCCAGTTCAACACAATTAAAAATTAGTGGGCCTTGACCTGTTTCCTGGGATCCCTGGTCACTCTCAGATTTGAAGGACCCTTTTTATGATTTCATGAAGAAGTATGAAGACTCTTGGTTTTGCTAAGGCACTGCTAATCCTCTACATAACCAGCTTTAGCTTTATGATCCTCTGCTGACAGATACTTCCCCTGCTTCTGCTACTGTGTATTACACTCTGCTGAAACACTCCCACTGTAAACCACGCAGGTGTCTGTACCCATATTTCATTTCTGGGTCATATCATCAGTGTGACTCTGCTGTAGAGGACACAAAGGAATGTGCATTGACACAGTCCTCACATGGACTCTGGGATAAAGTTGCCCCAAAAGATCATTCTTGCCCACAAATGAGCATGTGGGTTCCCCGACTTCTCCTTCCTAAGGTTTGTCATTCTGTATTTTGTCATTAATCAGAAAGAAAAAAACAACACAAAACCCCCCACCCAACTAAAAATCAGGCACTTTCTTTGCCACATCTCCTGCAGCAAGTAAGGATTTAGCATTCAAATTATTTCTTAGGGTAAGCTCTATATGAGAGATGTGCCCACCAAGTGGTAAGACCATCTTTCACAGCACCAATCAGGTCACGCAGTCCTATCGACTACCACGAAAAATTCCCATTGTGTTTGGGGAAAGACTCAGTAACCAGGCTCAATAAAGGCTCAGTCAAAGGGTGGTGTGTAATTGCCTTGTGCATCACTCATTTGGTTCCTTTTCAAGATCAATATTAATTACTACTACTGTGGGATTTTACTATCTTTTCCATTATTGAAATGTAATTAATTCAACACACAAGTTTTACTTCAAATCTCCCCATTCCACGACTGTGGTTGGGGGAAGAAAAGGTGGTTGAGAAAACAGCTGCGTGGGGCTTAATTTCCATCTGGGTTTAGAATGAAACACCTCCCTCTACCTGGGAAAAAGAGAATGAAAAGACTGAAAAGGTGGACTAATTCCCATGACAAGCAAGAAGCCAATAACCAATGGAAGACAGAACACGAATTAATGAAGAGAGTTACACAATTAACATCCAATGAACATTCATTTCTTGGTTTGCTAAAATGTGTAAAAAGAGGAAAGTTTGAAAGGAGCAGGTGTGTGTTTAGAGCAGCACTGTAATAACGTGATGATGCTTTCTGATATTAAAAGTAGCATTAAGAGACCTTTATTTATCCTGATGTTTTCAATAACAGGGATGGGTGTGAGAGTTTGGTCCAGCTCAGCTAAAAGCTAAAAACAGCTGAACACTAAAAACTCAACAATAAAACAGGAGACACTCCTAGCTCAAATCATTCCTGGGAAGGTGTAAAGAGGGCGCAGCTGGAGCTGCTGTGCCCCTGCTCAGGCAGAGCTCCGTGAGCAGCCCTGACTGACAATCTGTCAGTTCAGCCTGTAAAAGCCCTGTGCCACTCTTGAACAGGACTTCAAATACCCGCCATCTCAGAGTGTGGCTGGAGATTCTGCCCTTGAGTGAGGACATGCAGAAGCATTTCATTGAGAAAAAAAGGGCCAGTGGCCAGGGTGGGCGATATCAGTGTCTACTTAACATTTCTTTTTCTAGCTTTAATATAATTGCTTCAATATTGCTTCCAAATGCCACCCTATAATCGAAGCAATAAAAACCCCCATCCTGTTTAAAAAAGAGTTCGAGCTAAAGCCTTTGACTTCAGCTATTTGCATCACTGTGCATTTAAAAAAATAGCTCCCTCATGGTGGAGAAGGCCTGTTGAAAGCAGAGACCTTTGCTAGAACTTGGAATGCTAGTTTTCCATGCTGCTTCAGCCAGGGCCACAATCTGACTGCAGCACGCCCAGGGTGCCCTGACTTTGGCACACATCTCCGGGCCAGGGAAACCCTCCTCTTCCTAGCTGCGAGGCGCTGGGCCATGCCCTGCACAAAGCGGCTGCGACGGTCATGGCCCAGCTCCCTCAGCCTGGCCCGGGATGGCTCCTGAGCAGCCCTGAGCACGGGAGCCTGCTTCAAGCTGCTGCTGGAGGGCCCTGAAGCTGCCTTCTCCACTGGGGCTTTGTCAAACCATGGAAGGCTTGTTATGCCCCCATCTCTACTGCCCAGGGAGGGCTGGTGGTCTCTGCGCTGCACAGAGCGGCCGCGGCGGTCACAGCCCCGCCGTGGGCGTCTTCTCCGCCCTCTCCCCCTCGGCTGGGATTGCTCCCGAGCATCCCTGAGCACTGGAGCCGGCTGAAAGGCTGGCACTGCAGGATCCCCAAGGGATCGGTCACAAGGTGGAGGACTCGTAGCCTGCCTCCTCCTCTTCCTCGGCGGGGACTGGTCCTCAGCGTGCTGCACGAAGCGGCTGCGGAGGTCGTAGCCGCCCAGCACAGATCCGCTCGTCTCTCTGTGCCGCAACACGGTTGGCTCCTCAGCAGCCTTGGGGCCACCAGCGCACTGCAAGCTGCTGCTGGAAGGTCTAACTGAAGCTGCTCCATCTCCAGGAGCATGCTCACAGCTTGGAGGGTCCATTCTCCTCTCTGCACTGTGCTCATAGTCCGCGTTGTCCACATTGCAGCTGCAGCGGTCCGTACCCCACAGCGGGGATCTGCTCCAGGCCTGCTCCTTGCCAGGCTCTTCCACAGCCACCACCATGTCCTGGAAAGAGAGCAGTGGAGAGTTGCTGCCCTTCCCTCCTGAAAGGGCCAGAGTCAGCAGGGAACCCCCAGAAGTTCTGGGACGGGATGTTTCAGATCCTCCCAAAGGCTCTTCTGTAGGGCTGCCAAGGCCAAAGGGCCAAAGGCCCAAAAATGGGATGGATCCAGGTGGGATGCTTTGAGGGGAAGCAGCATTGTGGCTGTGAAGAATGCTGCAAGGTGGGAGGGGGAAAGGAGAAATGCCGAGATCCTAGTAAGAAATCCAATGATTCTCTGGTGCCCTGACCCTCCTTCCCAGAGTTACCTTTGTCCTGTCCAGCAGCCCCTGTGGGCCAGTAGAAGCCACCTGCTTGCTGCTGGGTGCCCAGTGGCTGAGGAAGGAAGGGGCAGACGGTCGTGCCAGCGAGGAAGAAGCCTTTTCTACGACCTGCAGATCAGAGCATCTGGAGAAAAAAAAGGGTGATCTCAGCTTAGGCCTGCTGTTGCACACTCCTCTGGGGTCCAGTCATTTCCTTTGAGAGCTTTCTAGGACAGAGAGAAGACGTAACCAAAACCACTACTGCAAAGTTCAGCTAGAGTCCTCACACCCAGTCTGCTCCTGTCGCAGCAAAACCTCATCTTTATACCTTCTACAGCCTCCATTTCATAAATTCACAGACTTGCTTGGGTTGGAAGAGACATTAAGGCTCATTTTCTTCCAGCCCCCTGACATGGGCAGGAATCCCTTACAAGGGACCAGGTTTCTCCAAGCCCCGTCCAACCTGACCTCGAACACCTCCAGGGATGAGGCACCCACAGCTTCTTTGGGCAGCCTCTTCCACTGTCCTACCACCCTCACACTGAAGCATTTCCTCCTAAGATCCAATGTAAACCTGCTCTGGGTCAGCTGAAAACTGATCCCCTTCATCCTTTCCAACCCTCCCTGATCAAGAGGCCCCTCCCCATCTTCCCCGGAAGGCCCCTTCAAGTTCTCTCGCCCTTATCTACATACGTCCAGCATGAGAGTGCAGACAAGTTACGTCAGGGCAGCAGCCTGAAGGACAGACATAGGCTAGGAGAGGTTTCACCGCACTCAATGATGCAGGTAGTGATTGCATTTGCTGAGAAAAACACTCTGGAGTATGAGAAGCCAAACAATAAAGAGGGAAAAGGAAATGCCTCCTGAACACATCTGATCCTGGTTCTTACCTGGCATAAAAGAGCAGGTAGGCTTGCTGCCTGAGAGCTGTGTCAAGGCAACGAAGCTCCACAGACTCATCATTCATCTGGTACCACAGCCCGTTGCTGGCCTGTGAAAGAAAGGCAAGGATCTCCTCATGGTTTCTCTCCAAAAACACTGGCAGAAAACTCCCCAACAAAGAGTATGTCAAAACAAATCCAGTCCCGCCCCTAAAGAAGAGACCTTCTGCCCCAAAACCTCAGCTGTCAGTAGCACTGACAGCAAAGTTCATCCTCCCCAGCACACATTTTCCTCATTGGGAAGGAAGGGAAGGAAGTCGCTGTTTACCTTTGTGTAGCAGAAATAGTGTCCTTCATGGCAGCTGACCCCACTGTGCACCAGGACAGCATACAAGGAGTAACGGAGGGCTTCTCCCTCCGCCTGGGACACGTACGGCCGAAGGTCCAGGTACTCGGGGTACTCCACCATCTACAGAGACACCAGGAGGGCTCACAAGTGACCCTGATCCGTGGCACAGAACAGCCTGCCACATCCAGGTGCCACAGGTGTGTAAACACATCCCTGGGGCTCGTGAACAGCTGGTTTTCCATAAAGTAACATGTCACGGTTGGAGTGGCAGGAAACTGCTCTGGGCCAAAGCAGCTCTGCTGGAGAAGAGTGCTTGCCTCTCTTCCCAAGGGAATTCTTCTCTCCCCAGAAGGGAACCAGACTAACCCAACACGGGTGGCTCGTGACCAAGTCTGGGAAATCTGCTCCAGGAAGAGAAAGCTGCCCAGCAGTTGTCTATGTACCTTGTTGATCTTCCCGCCGGTGAAACAGTCAAACCTTTTCAGGCACACCGTGAGAACCTTGGGCGCACAGTGGACTGTGAACCTCTTGGAGGCAGCAACATTCTTCTTACACCTTGAAACCAAGCACAGAGACCGGTGCTGAAATGCACCCAATCCTCCCCCAAGGTGGCCAGGCAACCTCTCCTGTCTCACACAGCTTTTGTTCTCTTAAGGCTATTCACTGCCATAGTTTAAAAAAAGCTCCATCTCATCTGTGTGCAGTAAACCTGCTCGAGGAGATGACTTTTGCTCAACGATATGCAGCCCCCTGACACAGGATCTGGTGTTAATATGTTCTTAGGAAGCATCTTACTTGCTGCATTGAAAGCAGTTTTCACCATCCAGGTGCTCGGGTGTCACAAAGTCCTCCAGGGCTGCAGTGAGGGATGAGACGGCCTGGAGGAGTGAGAAATGAGCAGGCTGAGCTCCAGGAAATGCCCTCCCCCAAACATTTCCCAGGAGCTGACAAGAAAAGCCCTGTAGCTGATGCTGAAGAGATGCACCAGGAACCCGTCCAGAAGGAGGCAGTAAGAGGGAGTGATGCTGAACATTTCCCTGTGTCCCAGCAGCTCCTGGAGCCACCAAGAGCTCCCTCCCTGTACCACTGCTCAGTTCAACTAACGACAGTGTGCAAGGGGCAGCACTGGTGCAAACAATCCAACCCGTCAGCCTGGGAGCCAGACAGGTGTCACGGGAGAGTAAACGGGAGAAGGACGAGGACATATCAAGGGCGCAGAGAGGATGATGCTGCTTGTCCAGCTTAAAAACAGCACCTACAGAGAGACCAGTGCCACGGCCTCTGCAGGAGGACACCATCCATCCCCCTTCCCACCCAGCCCCCAGATCTCTTGTCTTCAGAGTCTGCATTTTTAAGGGCAGTGTGTTGACTCTGGAAAGCTGCAGGGGCCTTGGAATGTCCTGAAGCACAACTGCAGAGCCTCTTACTTTGATATCCAAAGGCACATCCAGGAAGGGCTCGTAGGAGTCAGAAATGGCTTTGCAGTTGAAGCAGGTGACTGGAAGGAAAAATCCAAATGCTGAGCAGTGGGCAGCTGACCGGCGTTGCCCATTTACGCATCGTACCTTGTCCCACCAGTCCCAGGACCAACTGTCAGGCACAGGCAGACAGAAGGGCACAAGCAACGTCAAAGAGAGTAACAGTTGTGGAAACGTACCTCTGGATCTCAGAAAGCCCCCAAATATCTGATGGACAAGGGTAGTGGATTGAGATGGGAGGTCCAAGAAGCTGGAAAGAAGCAGTAAGACAGAGCATTATCTCCTCGAAAGAGTTTTGTTGGGCCTGAAAGCCCAGGGTTTAGGTTTCCCTTGATGGGAGCACATCAAGCAGTCCACAGGGCTCTGAACTTTGTGGGGGTGATTTGCTTGTGCTTACTCGCTGCATGCACTCAGACAAGCTCTCTGCATGGCATCGACAGTACAGCACAAGAAGTCATGGGCATCTTCCTGCCTGCCAGGCTGAAAATGTTCTCCAATGCCTAAGAAAGAAGACCTTTGTGGTTCTCTCAGCCAAGAAGGGAAGAAAAGCTGTCCAAGCAGCTGGCATGACTTACATCTGAGAACCTTGAGGACAGCCAGAGGCAGGACGGTACTGCCAGGGGAATGCAAGGCCTCGTTCACGTGGGCTTCCATGATGCACATCATGCAGAAACCCTGCTGGCGACCTGAAGAGGGACACAGGGAAGGTCCTGAGGTTAGCAAAATCTTCAGACCAGGGGGACACTCCTCCTCTTCCACTCCCTCTCCAGGGCAATACTCCACTCCTCCCAATGTCCTAACATGATCCCAGGGCATTTCAGCGCGCAGGAAATGTTCTCGAGAGGGATGCTAAACCGACACTTTTCTGAGCAACGATCCAACTTGCAGAAATAAAGAGTTGGAGCTGGAAAAAGGTGTCTTCAGGAAGGCCAAGACAGCTGGCTAAGACAAGTGGCTTCTAGGCTGGCGTGTTCAAAGAACATAAACTCACGGGGCTGGCAATCTTTGGTCTTTGATTCACGGACTTTCGGGAGATGTTCCAAAAGCACTCACAGGCTTGGCTGTGCTCTCGGGACAGCAGGTAGTTGGCCAGTGGCGGGGTGTAGGTCAGGCACTGCAGGACAGCGTTGAGGAAGCACGTGTTGCCCACATTGAAGAGCCCTGCTCCAGCACTCTGCCTCTGCTGCCACACCATGCAAATCTTCTCCGGGGGAAAGAGGATCCTTTCTGGAGGAGCCATTCCCTCGGCAAGGACTGCAGAGAAATGCCATTTGAAAAGAGATGAGAGGAGGGACAAAAGCACATTGAAACTTTGCATTTTCTACACAAGCACTCAGGGCAACCAACTCAAACCTTCCACTCAGAATCAGGGGAAGCCTAGCCCTGCCATGGAAAGCTACTGGTTGGGAAGTCTGTTCCCCTGCTCATTTTGCCAAGAGGCCAACACACCCTGGCTTTGGTTTCTGGGCCTCAGGGTACCTTCCTTTCTCACCAGAGTTGTCGGCTGGATTATCAGGTCAAGCTTTCCCAGACTGGGACTGATTGAAACTTCCTGAAAACCAGCAAGTACTCAACACAAAAGTTAACTCCAGGATTAACTGTCAGAGTTCTCTCTGAGCAATGATGCTTCCAAGTTTTGTACACAGTGACAAAGGAGAGACAAAAGGTGTCCTCCTGTGCCTAATCAGAAGCGCCTGGGTCAGTCTGGCTGCTCTCAGGAAACATGCCAGTGTTCACTCGAGGTTGCGAGCACATCTCTCTGGGATCCGACCACCAGTCGTGTCAGTTGTCTGGGGGATTCACAAAGTCCAAACCTGCCGGTGAAGCTGTTACTCACAGGAATTGGTCTCCGTTGCGGCCATTGCTTCTCTCAGGGACAGACACCACAGCTCCCGATGACCAAGGAGATGAGGATGTGCTCCAGAAAGAGATCGGCGTCACTCTCGTCACCTGATTTCAACAAAATTACTGAAGCTCACCAAAAGTGCAGGTGCCCTTCTCTGGAGAGGCCCTGCTGCTGCTGCTGCTGCTGTCACAGCAACAACAGCAGAGTCTCTGGCTTTCCCACTTCTTCTGCAGGAGTGAGAAGCTTGCAGCCACTAACTGCACGACTGCCTTTGCTGCCCTCCTTCTTCTGCCTGTTCTGTCTCGCTCCTGCAGCAGCCAAGGCAGGCTTTTTGCCACTCTGGGCTGAGCCCAGCCCCTCAGACTACAGTCACCCCTAAAACCTAAACCTACGCAGTCACTCCGAAACCTAGCTTTAAACAGTCTCCCCTAAAACCTAAACCTAAACAGTCCCCCCTCAAACCTAAACCTAAAGAGTCACTCCTAAACCTGGATCTAAACAGTCCCCCCTAAAACCTAAACCTCAATCGTCCCCCCTCAAACCTAAACCTAAACAGTCACTCCTGAAACCGAAAACCTAGCAAAACCACAAGCTGAGTTATCCTGAAGGCCAGCTCTTGTGTTAGCCTGCTTTCAGGATGCCAGCACTGAGGTCAGTGGGCTCAGGTGGGGTCATTGGGCACGTGAGGTCACAATCATTGGACAGGTGACACATCTCTGCCCCTCTGTGACACAGGGCCACACAGGGATGTGTCCTGTGGAGGCCACAGAGCCACGTGCTTCCTGGGCACAGGAACTCCCATGGCTCCTGTCAACAGGTGGAAGTCACTGGGACACCTGCTGATGAAGGGGGGAGTTAATTTCATTAACTGCCTGGCAGTGCATTTGCAAACTCCTTCACACAGTAGGATGAAGTTTAGTAACTCCGAGTGCCGAGCCCTGCATTCTGGCCACAAAAACCCCCTTTTGGGCAACTTTATAGGCTGGGCACGGTGTGGCTGGACAGCGCCCAGGAGGAAAGGGACCTGGGGCTTCTGGTTAGACAGCCGACTGCACCTGAGCCAGCAGTGTGCCCAGGTGGCCGAGAAGGCCAATGGCTCCTGGCCTGAATCGGGAATGGTGTGGCCAGCCAGGAAGGAGCAGGGAGGTCATTCTTCCCCTACACTTGGCACTGGTGAGGCCACACCTTGAGTTACTGTGTCCAGTTCTGGGCCCCTCAGTTTAGGATGGACGTTGAGACGCTTGAGCACATCCAGAGGAGGCAGCGAGGCTGGTGAGGGGCCTGGAACACAAACCCTGTGAGGAATGACTGAGGGAGCTGGGCTTGTTTAGCCTGGAGGAAAGGAGACTCAGGGTTGACCTCATCACTCTCTACAATTTCCTGACAGGTGGCTGTAGTCAGGTGAGGGTTGGTCTCTTTCTCCTGGCAGCAGCTAACACAAAGACAGGTGCCTGTCTCAAGCTGTGCCGAGGGAAATATAGGTTGGATATTAGGAAACACTTTTTGACACCGAGGGCAATAAACTATTAGAGTGATCTCCCAGGGAGCTGGTGGGTTCACTGTGGTGGTGCGTTTTGTTTGTATTCATTTTAAGTTCATAACTTGTTCTGTCTGGTTCTTGTAATGGTTTTTCCTGTGTAACCCCCCATGATCCTCCCCATATGGTTTTACCCCAGTGACAGTTATCTGTCCGTCATATGGTATAGAACCCTCTGGGCCTGTCTGTCACTCTGGCACCTCTGCCTGCGTCCAGAAGGTTCCAGGGAGAGCGTCGAGTGATTGGACAGGATCCAGGCTTCCCCCTCCCACTGCTTTCTGTATGGTTATTGCACCTGCCAGTTGTATTACCAGCCACACCCTTCCTGCTCCCCATTGGCCCCTGCTTGAACCCCCCCCCCCCGTGTACCACGCCCCTTTCAACGTTGTTGTACTGAAGCCCTCAGAGTCTCTCTGAGGCAGCTGCCCTGAGGAGAGGGCTCCACGCCTGAAGGCTCAATAAACTCGCCTTGGTTTTACCCCTCAAGAGCCCCTCGTTTACTCTCCCTGCCATCGCCACGCTTCGCTCCTGTCAAGCCAAGACCCGCTGTGGTGCCGTGGTGCCAGGGCTGGCCGAGATTGGCAATACAGGCACCGCCTCAGTTCACCATCTCTGCACGTGTTGAAGAAAAGACTGGATGTGGCACTTGGGGCCACGGTTTACTTGGGCTTAGGCTTGGCTTGGAAATGATGATCCTGGAGGTCTCTTCCAACCTAACGATTCTGTGATTCCTTCGCCAAAGCACAGAGCCCACAACGTGCAGGCCTGCCCAGAGCTGGCACAAGGCTGATCACAGCTCTGTCTGGCACACTTGCTGCTGGGCATTTCTGTTCCACTCGTCCCAGGCACACTCCTGCTCCCCTGAGACTCGCCCAAGCTCTCCCAGGGTCATTCTCAGTGCATTTCATCTGCCCTCAAGGTACACCCACGGCCAGACCCTGGACTGGCACCTCCAGAGGCTGTGCTGGGTGAAGCTTGGCTGCCAGGCCCACACCCAGCTGCTGCCTCTCCCGGGGACAGCCTTTTAGCAGCTTCACCATCACTCCTTTTCTCCAGCCTTGCTTAGGCTGGGTTTGGTCAGACACAGCTTGAGCCACATTCCCACTCGGGGGCTGGGGGCACTTTTGTTCCTGCTGCACTTGACCCCCGTGGATTTGGGCTATGCAGCAGGCCGTTGGTGTTCCTCCTGCTCCAAGGAGGCAGCTGCTCGCTCTTCACCCCTGCTGACGCCTTAGGATTTTAGCTTTTTCATCTATTTGTTATCCTGCACTTCTTTAGTGTAGACCTCTAAACTCCATACAAAGTGTGAGCTGCTGCCTCCACAGTTTGGTCAGACACAACAATTGCTCTCCAGTCCTGCCAAGCAAAGACACCTCATTGCTTCAGGCGCTGAGAAATGGAAACAAAAGGGTGTTGGGGGGAGCAGACTGGGGCTAAATGACTTCAATTACCTGAAGCTGGAACGGGAAGACTAACCCCAAGAGGCCCTCCGGGAAGGCTGTAACTCTCAAGTACCTCAGCCAGTGGGGAAAGAGGGAGGGAAACGTGCCCGGGAAATGGGGATCAGCAGGAGCTTGCGACCTCCCAAATCCGAGAGACCGCAGGGGCGACGCCCCACGGCCTCTCCCTTGATGGGACTGAAGTCAGAGGACCGCTCTGTGTGCTGTTCGGACACAAAGCTCCGGCGCTGGTGGATGGCTGTCGCTGAGGGGGGACGCGCCCGGAGCCCCGCGGAGAGGGCCGCTGTGCGCCGCTGCGGTCAGGCGCTGCCCGGGCAGCCCCGCCGCCCTGCTGAGGAGGCCTCGCCTGAGGGCGGCGCGCCCCGGGAAGGCGCCGGCCGGGAGGGCTTTGGGGGCGGCTTGGGGGCGCTTTGGTCACTTGGAGGGAGGCTCGGGAGGCCTTGGAGTTCCCCCGGCTGCTCCAGAGCCAAAGCGCTGCCAGTTTTCCTTCTCTCCGTGCCCTCTTCCCTCCGCAGCCCGCGGGCTCCCACAGCTGGCCCTGGGGCTCTGCGTGCAGCGGGGCCGGGTGGTGCTCCCGTCCCGGGCCGAGCCATTCCTTGCTGTGCCTTGGACCTTGCCCAGGCAGACTGCTGCAGGAGCGCCGGGCTGCTCTGGGCAACTGGCGCTGCTCTGGGGAATGGAGGCTCAAGCGTCGAAGAAGGACTTTACAATTAGAAAATCCTAAGAAATTGCTAGAAATTCTTCATTCAACACACGAGTTTTACTTCAAATCTCCTCATTCCACCACTGTGGTGGGGGGAAGAAAAGGTGGTTGTGCAAGCAGCTGCGTGGGGCTTTAATTTCCATCAGGGTTTAAAACACCATCTCTCTCTCGATCTGGGAAAAAGAGAATGAAAAGACTGAGAATGTGGACTAATTAGTCTGAGAAGCAAGAAGTCAACAACCAAGAGAAGACAGAACACGAATTCGTGAAGAGAGTTATGCAATTTATAGCCCATGAGCATTGATTTATTGGTTTGCTAAATGTGCAAAGAGTGCGAAGTTTTGAAGGAGCAGGTGTGTGTTTAGAGGAGCACTGTAATGAGGTGATGATGTTTCCAGATCCTAAAAGTAGCATTCGAGAACTTTATTTATCCTGATGTTTTCAGTGACAGGGATGGGTGTGACAGTTTGGTCAAGCTGGTCTCGGCTAAAAGTAAAATAGCTGAACACTAAAAACTCAGCTAAACACTAAAAACAGGAGACCCTCCTAGCTCAAGCCGTTCCTGGGAAGGTGTAAAGAGGGCACAGCTGGAGCTGCTGTGTCCCTGCTCAGGCAGAGCTCCCTGAGCAGCCCTGAGTGACAGTCTATCATTTCAAAGTGTAAAAACCTTGTGGCACTCTTGAACAGGACAGACTTCAAACACCCGCCATCTCAGAGTGTGGCTGGAGATTCTGCCCTTGAGTGGGGACAGCCAGCACCGCTTCACTGAGAAAAAGTGGGCCGTTGGCAAGGGTGGGGTGATATCAGTGTCTACTTAACATTTCTTTTTCTAGCTTTAATATATTCGCTTCAATATCGCTTCCAAATATTGCCCGATATTCGAAGCAATAAAAAACCCATCCTGTGTAATCAAGAATTCTATCGAAAGCCTTTGACTCCAGCTATTTGCATGATCTTGCATTTAAAAAAATGGCAGCCTCATGTTCGAGAAGGCCTGTTGAAAACAAAGACCTTTGCTAAAACATAGACCGCTAGTCTTCCATGCTGTTTCAGCCAGGGCCACAATCTGACTGCAGCACCCCCAGGGTGCCCTGACTTTGCACACATCTCGGGGCCATGGAAACCCTCCTCTTCCTAGCTGCGAGGCGCTGGGCCATGCCCTGCAAAAAGCGGCTCTGAAGGTCATAGCCCAGCTCCCTCAGCCTGGCCCGGGATGGCTCCTGAGCAGCCCTGGGCACGGGAGCCTGCTTCAAGCTGCTGGTGGAGGGCCCTGAAGCTGCCTTCTCCACTGGGGCTTTGTCACACCGTGGAGGGCTTGTTATGCCCCCGTCCCTCTTGCCCAGGGAGGGCTGGTGGTCCCTGCGCTGCACAGAGCGGCCGCGGCGGTCACAGCCCCGCCGTGGGCTTCTTCTCTGCCCTCTCCCCCTCGGCTGGGATTGCTCCCGAGCATCCCTGAGCACTGGAGCCGGCTGCAAGGCTGGCACTGCAGGATCACCAGGGCATCGGTCACAAGGTGGAGGACTCGTAGCCTGCCTCCTCCTCTTCCTCGGCAGGGACGGGTCCTCAGCGTGCTGCTCGAAGCGGCTGCGGAGGTCGTAGCCGCCCAGCACTGATCCCCTCGTCTCTCTGTGCCACAGCAGGGTTGGCTCCTCAGCAGCCCTGGGGCCACCAGCGCACTGCAAGCTCCTGCTGGAAGGTCTGGCTGAAGCTGCCCCATCTCCAGGAGCGTGCTCACAGCTTGGAGGGTCCGTTCTCCTCTCTGCACGGTGCTCATAGTCCGCGTTGTCCACAGAGTAGCTGCGGCCGTCCGTGCCCCACAGTGGGGATCTCCTCCAGCAATGAGGCTTCTAAGTCTTGTACATAGTGACAAAGGAGAGACAAAAGGTGTCCTCCTGTGCCTAATCAGAAGCGCCTGGGTCAGTCTGGCTGCTCTCAGGAAACATGCCAGAGTTCACTCGAGGTTGCGAGCACATCTCTCTGGGATCCGACCACCAGTCGTGTCAGTTGTCTGGGGGATTCACAAAGTCCCAACCTGCCGGTGAAGCAGTTACTCACAGGAATTGTTCTCCGTTGTGGCCATTGCCTCTCTCAGGAACAGAGAGCACAGCTCCCGATGACCAAGGAGATCAGGACGTGCTCCAGAAAGAGATCAGCGTCAGTCTCGTCACCTGATAGCAATGAAATTAAGGTGAAGCTCACCAAATGTGCAGGTGCCCTTCTCTGAAGACGATTTTCCTTGTGGATGTCCAGTTCAACACAATTAAAAATTAGTGGGCCTTGACCTGTTTCCTGGGATCCCTGGTCACTCTCAGATTTGAAGGACCCTTTTTATGATTTCATGAAGAAGTATGAAGACTCTTGGTTTTGCTAAGGCACTGCTAATCCTCTACATAACCAGCTTTAGCTTTATGATCCTCTGCTGACAGATACTTCCCCTGCTTCTGCTACTGTGTATTACACTCTGCTGAAACACTCCCACTGTAAACCACGCAGGTGTCTGTACCCATATTTCATTTCTGGGTCATATCATCAGTGTGACTCTGCTGTAGAGGACACAAAGGAATGTGCATTGACACAGTCCTCACATGGACTCTGGGATAAAGTTGCCCCAAAAGATCATTCTTGCCCACAAATGAGCATGTGGGTTCCCCGACTTCTCCTTCCTAAGGTTTGTCATTCTGTATTTTGTCATTAATCAGAAAGAAAAAAACAACACAAAACCCCCCACCCAACTAAAAATCAGGCACTTTCTTTGCCACATCTCCTGCAGCAAGTAAGGATTTAGCATTCAAATTATTTCTTAGGGTAAGCTCTATATGAGAGATGTGCCCACCAAGTGGTAAGACCATCTTTCACAGCACCAATCAGGTCACGCAGTCCTATCGACTACCACGAAAAATTCCCATTGTGTTTGGGGAAAGACTCAGTAACCAGGCTCAATAAAGGCTCAGTCAAAGGGTGGTGTGCAATTGCCTTGTGCATCACTCATTTGGTTCCTTTTCAAGATCAATATTAATTACTACTATTGTGGGATTTTACTATCTTTTCCATTATTAAAATGTAATTAATTCAACACACAAGTTTTACTCCAAATCTCCCCATTCCACGACTGTGGTTGGGGTAAGAAAAGGTGGTTGAGAAAACAGCTGCGTGGGGCTTCATTTCCATCTGGGTTTAGAATGAAACACCTCCCTCTGTCTGGGAAAAAGAGAATGAAAAGACTGAAAAGGTGGACTAATTCCCAGGACAAGCAAGAAGCCAATAACCAATGGAAGACAGAACACGAATTAATGAAGAGAGTTACACAATTAACATCCAATGAACATTCATTTCTTGGTTTGCTAAAATGTGTAAAAAGAGGAAAGTTTGAAAGGAGCAGGTGTGTGTTTAGAGCAGCATTGTAATAACGTGATGATGCTTTCTGATATTAAAAGTAGCATTAAGAGACCTTTATTTATCCTGATGTTTTCAATAACAGGGATGGGTGTGAGAGTTTGGTCCAGCTCAGCTAAAAGCTAAAAACAGCTGAACACTAAAAACTCAACAATAAAAACAGGAGACCCTCCTAGCTCAAATCATTCCTGGGAAGGTGTAAAGAGGGCGCAGCTGGAGCTGCTGTGCCCCTGCTCAGGCAGAGCTCCGTGAGCAGCCCTGACTGACAATCTGTCAGTTCAACCTGTAAAAGCCCTGTGGCACTCTTGAACAGGACAGACTTCAAATACCCGCCATCTCAGAGTGTGGCTGGAGATTCTGCCCTTGAGTGAGGACATGCAGAAGCATTTCATTGAAAAAAAAAAAAGGGCCAGTGGCCTGGGTGGGCGATATCAGTGTCTACTTAACATTTCTTTTTCTAGCTTTAATATAATTGCTTCAATATTGCTTCCAAATGCCACACTATAATCGAGGCAATAAAAAACCCATCCTGTGTAATACAGAATTCGATCGAAAGCCTTTGACTCCACCTATTTGCACCATCGTGCATTTAAAAAAATAGCTCCATCATGCTCGAGAAAGCCTGTTAAAAGCAAAGACCTTTGCTAAAATTTCGAATGCTAGTCTTCCATGCTGCTTCAGCCAGGGCCACAATCTGACTGCAGCACGCCCAGGGTGCCCTGACTTTGGCACACATCTCCGGGCCATGGAAACCCTCCTCTTCCTCACTGCGGGGTGCTGGGCCGTGCCCTGCACAAAGCGGCTGCGAAAGTCATAGCCCAGCTCCCTCAGCCTGGCCCGGGATGGCTCCTGAGCAGCCCTGAGCACGGGAGCCTGCTTCAAGCTGCTGGTGGAGGGCCCTGAAGCTGCCTTCTCCACTGGGGCTTTGTCACACCGTGGAGGGCTTGTTATGCCCCTGTCCCTCTTGCCCAGGGAGGGCTGGTGGTCTCTGCGCTGCACAGAGCGGCCGCGGCGGTCACATCCCCGCTGTGGACGTCTTCTCTGCTCTCTCCCCCTCGGCTGGGATTGCTCCCGAGCATCCCTGAGCACTGGAGCCGGCTGCAAGGCTGGCACTGCAGGATCACCAGGGGATCGGTCACAAGGTGGAGGACTCGTAGCCTGCCTCCTCCTCTTCCTCGGCGGGGACTGGTCCTCAGCGTGCTGCACGAGGCGGCTGCGAAGGTCGAAGCTGCCCAGCACGGATCCGCTCGTCTCTCTGTGCCGCAACAGGGTTGGCTCCTCAGCAGCCTTGGGGCCACCAGCGCACTGCAACCTCCCGCTGGAAGGTCCGGCTGAAGCCGCCCCATCTCCAGGAGCATGCTCACAGCTTGGCGGGTCCATTCTCCTCTCCTCATTGTGCTCATAGTCCGCGTTGTCCACATTGCAGCTGCAGCGGTCCGTACCCCACAGCGGGGATCTGCTCCAGGCCTGCTCCTTGCCAGGCTCTTCCACAGCCACCACCATGTCCTGGAAAGAGAGCAGTGGAGAGTTGCTGCCCTTCCCTCCTGAAAGGGCCAGAGTCAGCAGGGAACCCCCAGAAGTTTTGGGACGGGATGTTTCAGAGCCTACCAAAGGCTCTTCTGTAGGGCTGCCAAGGCCAAAGGGCCAAAGGCACACAAATGGGATGGATCCAGGTGGGATGCTTTGAGGGGAAGCAGCATTGTGGCTGTGAAGAATGCTGCAAGGTGGGAGTGGGAAAGGAGAAATGCCGAGATCCTAGTAAGAAATCCAGCGCTTCTCTGGTGCCCTGACCCTCCTTCCCAGAGTTACCTTTGTCCTGTCCAGCAGCCCCTGTGGGCCAGTAGAAGCCACCTGCTTGCTGCTGGGTGCCCAGTGGCTGAGGAAGGAAGGGGCAGACGGTCGTGCCAGCGAGGAAGAAGCCTTTTCTACGACCTGCAGATCAGAGCATCTGAAGAAAAAAAAGGGTGATCTCAGTTTAGGCCTGCTGTTGCAGCCTCCTCTGGGGTCCAGTCATTTCCTTTGAGAGCTTTCTAGGACAGAGAGAAGACGTAACCAAAACCACTACTGCAAAGTTCAGCTAGAGTCCTCACACCCAGTCTGCTCCTGTCGCAGCAAAACCTCATCTTTATACCTTCTACAGCCTCCATTTCATAAATTCACAGACTTGCTTGGGTTGGAAGAGACATTAAGGCTCATTTTCTTCCAGCCCCCTGACATGGGCAGGAATCCCTTACAAGGGACCAGGTTTCTCCAAGCCCCGTCCAACCTGACCTCGAACACCTCCAGGGATGAGGCACCCACAGCTTCTTTGGGCAGCCTCTTCCACTGTCATACCACCCTCACACTGAAGCATTTCCTCCTAAGATCCAATGTAAACCTGCTCTGGGTCAGCTGAAAACTGATCCCCTTCATCCTTTCCAACCCTCCCTGATCAAGAGGCCCCTCCCCATCTTCCCCGGAAGGCCCCTTCAAGTTCTCTCGCCCTTATCTACATACGTCCAGCATGAGAGTGCAGACAAGTTACGTCAGGGCAGCAGCCTGAAGGACAGACATGGGCTAGGAGAGGTTCCACCGCACTCAATGATGCAGGTAGTGATTGCATTTGCTGAGAAAAACACTCTGGAGTATGAGAAGCCAAACAATAAAGAGGGAAAAGGAAATGCCTCCTGAACACATCTGATCCTGGTTCTTACCTGGCATAAAAGAGCAGGTAGGCTTGCTGCCTGAGAGCTGTGTCAAGGCAACGAAGCTCCACAGACTCATCATTCATCTGGTACCACAGCCCGTTGCTGGCCTGTGAAAGAAAGGCAAGGATCTCCTCATGGTTTCTCTCCAAAAACACTGGCAGAAAACTCCCCAACAAAGAGTATGTCAAAACAAATCCAGTCCCGCCCCTAAAGAAGAGACCTTCTGCCCCAAAACCTCAGCTGTCAGTAGCACTGACAGCGAAGTTCATCCTCCCCAGCACACATTTTCCTCATTGGCAAGGAAGGGAAGGAAGTCGCTGTTTACCTTTGTGTAGCAGAAATAGTGTCCTTCATGGCAGCTGACCCCACTGTGCACCAGGACAGCATACAAGGAGTAACGGAGGGCTTCTCCCTCCGCCTGGGACATGTACGGCCGAAGGTCCAGGTACTCGGGGTACTCCACCATCTACAGAGACACCAGGAGGGCTCACAAGTGACCCTGATCCGTGGCACAGAACAGCCTGCCACATCCAGGCGCCACAGGTGTGTAAACACATCCCTGGGGCTCGTGAACAGCTGGTTTTCCATAAAGTAACATGTCACGGTTCGAGTGGCAGGAAACTGCTCTGGGCCAAAGCAGCTCTGCTGGAGAAGAGTGCTTGCCTCTCTTCCCAAGGGAATTCTTCTCTCCCCAGAAGGGAACCAGACTAACCCAACACGGGTGGCTTGTGACCAAGTCTGGGAAATCTGCTCCAGGAAGAGAAAGCTGCCCAGCAGTTGTCTACGTACCTTGTTGATCTTCCCGCCGGTGAAACAGTCAAACCTTTTCAGGCACACCGTGAGAACCTTGGGCGCACAGTGGACTGTGAACCTCTTGGAGGCAGCAACATTCTTCTTACACCTTGAAACCAAGCACAGAGACCGGTGCTGAAATGCACCCAATCCTCCCCCAAGGTGGCCAGGCAACCTCTCCTGTCTCACACAGCTTTTGTTCTCTTAAGGCTATTCACTGCCATAGTTTTAAAAAAGCTCCATCTCATCTGTGTGCAGTAAACCTGCTCGAGGAGATGACTTTTGCTCAACGATATGCAGCCCCCTGACACAGGATCTGGTGTTAATATGTTCTTAGGAAGCATCTTACTTGCTGCATTGAAAGCAGTTTTCACCATCCAGGTGCTCGGGTGTCACAAAGTCCTCCAGGGCTGCAGTGAGGGATGAGGCCGCCTGGAGGAGTGAGAAATGAGCAGGCTGAGCTGCAGGAAATGCCCTCCCCCAAACATTTCCCAGGAGCTGACAAGAAAACCCCTGTAGCTGATGCTGAAGAGATGCACCAGGAACCCGTCCAGAAGGAGGCAGTAAGAGGGAGTGATGCTGAACATTTCCCTGTGTCCCAGCAGCTCCTGGAGCCACCAAGAGCTCCCTCCCTGTACCACTGCTCAGTTCAACTAACGACAGTGTGCAAGGGGCAGCACTGGTGCAAACAATCCAACCCGTCAGCCTGGGAGCCAGACAGGTGTCACGGGAGAGTAAACGGGAGAAGGACGAGGACATATCAAGGGCGCAGAGAGGATGATGCTGCTTGTCCAGCTTAAAAACAGCACCTACAGAGAGACCAGTGCCACGGCCTCTGCAGGAGGACACCATCCATCCCCCTTCCCACCCAGCCCCCAGATCTCTTGTCTTCGGAGTCTGCATTTTTAAGGGCAGTGTGTTGACTCTGGAAAGCTGCAGGGGCCTTGGGATGTCCTGAAGCACAACTGCAGAGCCTCTTACTTTGATATCCAAAGGCACATCCAGGAAGGGCTCGTAGGAGTCAGAAATGGCTTTGCAGTTGAAGCAGGTGACTGGAAGGAAAAATCCAAATGCTGAGCAGTGGGCAGCTGACCGGCGTTGCCCATTTATGCATCGTACCTTGTCCCACCAGTCCCAGGACCAACTGTCAGGCACAGGCAGACAGAAGGGCACAAGCAACGTCAAAGAGAGTAACAGTTGTGGAAACGTACCTCTGGATCTCAGAAAGCCCCCAAATATCTGATGGACAAGGGTAGTGGATTGAGATGGGAGGTCCAAGAAGCTGGAAAGAAGCAGTGAGACAGAGCATTATCTCCTCGAAAGAGTTTTGTTGGGCCTGAAAGCCCAGGGTTTAGGTTTCCCTTGATGGGAGCACATCAAGCAGTCCACAGGGCTCTGAACTTTGTGGGGGTGATTTGCTTGTGCTTACTCGCTGCATGCACTCAGACAAGCTCTCTGCATGGCATCGACAGTACAGCACAAGAAGTCATGGGCATCTTCCTGCCTGCCAGGCTGAAAATGTTCTCCAATGCCTAAGAAAGAAGACCTTTGTGGTTCTCTCAGCCAAGAAGGGAAGAAAAGCTGTCCAAGCAGCTGGCATGACTTACATCTGAGAACCTTGAGGACAGCCAGAGGCAGGACGGTACTGCCAGGGGAATGCAAGGCCTCGTTCACGTGGGCTTCCATGATGCACATCATGCAGAAACCCTGCTGGCGACCTGAAGAGGGACACAGGGAAGGTCCTGAGGTTAGCAAAATCTTCAGACCAGGGGGACACTCCTCCTCTTCCACTCCCTCTCCAGGGCAATACTCCACTCCTCCCAATGTCCTAACATGATCCCAGGGCATTTCAGCGCGCAGGAAATGTTCTCGAGAGGGATGCTAAACCGACACTTTTCTGAGCAATGATCCAACTTGCAGAAATAAAGAGTTGGAGCTGGAAAAAGGTGTCTTCAGGAAGGCCAAGACAGCTGGCTAAGACAAGTGGCTTCTAGGCTGGCGTGTTCAAAGAACATAAACTCATGGGGCTGGCAATCTTTGGTCTTTGATTCACGGACTTTAGGGAGATGTTCCAAGAGCACTCACAGGCCTGGCTGTGCTCTCGGGACAGCAGGTAGTTGGCCAGTGGCGGGGTGTAGGTCAGGCACTGCAGGACAGCGTTGAGGAAACACGTGTTGCCCACATTGAAGAGCCCTGCTCCAGCACTCTGCCTCTGCTGCCACACCATGCAAATCTTCTCCGGGGGAAAGAGGATCCTTTCTGGAGGAGCCATTCCCTCGGCAAGGACTGCAGAGAAATGCCATTTGAAAAGAGATGAGAGGAGGAACAAAAGCACATTGAAACTTTGAATTTTCTACACAAGCACTCAGGGCAACCAACTCAAACCTTCCACTCAGAATCAGGGGAAGCCTAGCCCTGCCATGGAAAGCTACTGGTTGGGAAAAGTCTGTTCCCCTGCTCATTTTGCCAAGAGGCCAACACACCCTGGCTCTGGTTTCTGGGCCTCAGGGTACCTTCCTTTCTGACCAGAGTTGTCGGCTGGATTATCAGGTCAAGCTTTCCCAGACTGGGACTGATTGAAACTTCCTGAAAACCAGCAAGTACTCAACACAAAAGTTAACTCCAGGATTAACTGTCAGAGTTCTCTCTGAGCAATGATGCTTCCAAGTTTTGTACACAGTGACAAAGGAGAGACAAAAGGTGTCCTCCTGTGCCTAATCAGAAGCGCCTGGGTCAGTCTGGCTGCTCTCAGGAAACATGCCAGTGTTCACTCGAGGTTGCGAGCACATCTCTCTGGGATCCGACCACCAGTCGTGTCAGTTGTCTGGGGGATTCACAAAGTCCCAACCTGCCGGTGAAGCTGTTACTCACAGGAATTGTTCTCCGTTGCGGCCATTGCTTCTCTCAGGGACAGACACCACAGCTCCCGATGACCAAGGAGATCAGGATGTGCTCCAGAAAGAGATCGGCGTCACTCTCGTCACCTGATTTCAACAAAATTACTGAAGCTCACCAAAAGTGCAGGTGCCCTTCTCTGGAGAGGCCCTGCTGCTGCTGCTGCTGCTGTCACAGCAACAACAGCAGAGTCTCTGGCTTTCCCACTTCTTCTGCAGGAGTGACAAGCTTGCAGCCACTAACTGCACGACTGCCTTTGCTGCTCTCCTTCTTCTGCCTGTTCTGTCTCGCTCCTGCAGCAGCCAAGGCAGGCTTTTTGCCACTCTGGGCTGAGCCCAGCCCCTCAGACTACAGTCACCCCTAAAACCTAAACCTATACAGTCACTCCTAAACTTAGATCTAAACAGTCCCCCCTCAAACCTAAACCTAAAGAGTCACTCCTAAACCTGGATCTAAACAGTCCCCCCTAAAACCTAGACCTCAATCGTCCCCCCTCAAACCTAAACCTAAACAGTCACTCCTGAATCCGAAAACCTAGCAAAACCACAAGCTGAGTTATCCTGAAGGCCAGCTCTTGTGTTAGCCTGCTTTCAGGATGCCAGCACTGAGGTCAGTGGGCTCAGGTGGGGTCATTGGGCACGTGAGGTCACAATCATTGGACAGGTGACACATCTCTGCCCCTCTGTGACACAGGGCCACACAGGGATGTGTCCTGTGGAGGCCACAGAGCCACGTGCTTCCTGGGCACAGGAACTCCCATGGCTCCTGTCAACAGGTGGAAGTCACTGGGACACCTGCTGATGAAGGGGGGAATTAATTTCATTAACTGCCTGGCAGTGCATTTGCAAACTCCTTCACACAGTAGGATGAAGTTTAGTAACTCCGAGTGCCGAGCCCTGCATTCTGGCCACAAGAACCCCCTTTTGGGCAACTTTATACCCTGGGCACGGTGTGGCTGGACAGCGCCCAGGAGGAAAGGGACCTGGGGCTTCTGGTTAGACAGCCGACTGCACCTGAGCCAGCAGTGTGCCCAGGTGGCCGAGAAGGCCAATGGCTCCTGGCCTGAATCAGGAATGGTGTGGCCAGCCAGGAAGGAGCAGGGAGGTCATTCTTCCCCTACACTTGGCACTGGTGAGGCCACACCTTGAGTTATTGTGTCCAGTTCTGGGCCCCTCAGTTTAGGATGGACGTTGAGACGCTTGAGCACATCCAGAGGAGGCAGCGAGGCTGGTGAGGGGCCTGGAACACAAACCCTGTGAGGAATGACTGAGGGAGCTGGGCTTGTTTAGCCTGGAGGAAAGGAGACTCAGGGTTGACCTCATCACTCTCTACAATTTCCTGACAGGTGGCTGTAGTCAGGTGAGGGTTGGTCTCTTTCTCCTGGCAGCAGCTAACACAAAGACAGGAGCCTGTCTCAAGCTTTGCCGAGGGAAATATAGGTTGGATATTAGGAAACAGTTTTTGACACCGAGGGCAATAAACTATTAGAGTGATCTCCCAGGGAGCTGGTGGGTTCACTGTGGTGGTGCGTTTTGTTTGTATTCATTTTAAGTTCATAACTTGTTCTGACTGGTTCTTGTAATGGTTTGTCCTGTGTAACCCCCCATGTTCCTCCCCATATGGTTTTACCCCAGTGACAGTTATCTGTCCGTCATATGGTATAGAACCCTCTGGGCCTGTCTGTCACTCTGGCACCTCTGCCTGCGTCCAGAAGGTTCCAGGGAGAGCGTCGAGTGATTGGACAGGATCCAGGCTTCCCCCTCCCACTGCTTTCTGTATGGTTATTGCACCTGCCAGTTGTATTACCAGCCACACCCTTCCTGCTCCCCATTGGCCCCTGCTTGAACCCCCCCCCCGTGTACCACGCCCCTTTCAACGTTGTTGTACTGAAGCCCTCAGGGTCTCTCTGAGGCAGCTGCCCTGAGGAGAGGGCTCCACGCCTGAAGGCTCAATAAACTCGCCTTGGTTTTACCCCTCAAGAGTCCCTCGTTTACCCACCCTGCCATCGCCACGCTTCGCTCCTGTCAAGCCAAGACCCGCTGTGGTGCCGTGGTGCCAGGGCTGGCTGAGATTGGCACCGCCTCAGTTCACCATCAGTGCACGTGTTGAAGAAAAGACTGGATGTGGCACTTGGGGCCAGGGTTTACTTGGGCTTAGGCTTGGTTTGGAAATGATGATCCTGGAGGTCTCTTCCAGCCTAACGATTCTGTGATTCCTTCGCCAAAGCACAGAGCCCACAACGTGCAGGCCTGCCCAGAGCTGGCACAAGGCTGATCACAGCTCTGTCTGGCACACAGGCTGCTGGGCATTTCTGTTCCACTCATCCCAGGCACAGTCCTGCTCCCCTGAGACCCGCCCAAGCTCTCCCAGGGTCATTCTCAGTGCATTTCATCTGCCCTCAAGGTACACCCACGGCCAGACCCTGGACTGGCACCTCCAGAGGCTGTGCTGGGTGAAGCTTGGCTGCCAGGCCCACACCCAGCTGCTGCCTCGCCCGGTGGCAGCCTTTTAGCAGCTTCACCATCACTCCTTTTCCCCAGCTTTGCTTAGGCTGGGTTTGATCAGACACAGCTTTAGCCGCATTCCCACTTGGGGCCTGGGGGCACTTTTGTTCCTGCTGCACTTGACCCCCGTGGATTTGGGCTATGCAGCAGGCCGTTGGTGTTCCTCCTGCTCCAAGGAGGCAGCTGCTCGCTCTTCACCCCTGCTGACGCCTTAGGATTTTAGCTTTTTCATCTGTTTGTAATCCTGCACTTCTTTAGTGTAGACCTCTAAACTCCATACAAAGTGTGAGCTGCTGCCTCCACAGTTTGGTCAGACACAACAATTCCTCTCCAGTCCTGCCAAGCAAAGACACCTCATTGCTTCAGGCGCTGAGAAATGGAAACAAAAGGGTGTTGGGGGGAGCAGACTGGGGGTAAATGACTTCATTACCTGAAGCTGGAACTGGAAGATTAACCCCAAGAGGCCCTCCGGGAAGGCTGTAACTCTCAAGTACCTCAGCCAGTGGGGAAAGAGGGAGGGAAACGTGCCCGGGAAATGGGGATCAGCAGGAGCTTGCGACCTCCCAAATCCGAGAGACCGCAGGGGCGACGCCCCACGGCCTCTCCCTTGATGGGACTGAAGTCAGAGGACCGCTCTGTGTGCTGTTCGGACACAAAGCTCCGGCGCTGGTGGATGGCTGTCGCTGAGGGGGGACGCGCCCGGAGCCCCGCGGAGAGGGCCGCTGTGCGCCGCTGCGGTCAGGCGCTGCCCGGGCAGCCCCGCCGCCCTGCTGAGGAGGCCTCGCCTGAGGGCGGCGCGCCCCGGGAAGGCGCCGGCCGGGAGGGCTTTGGGGGCGGCTTGGGGGCGCTTTGGTCACTTGGAGGGAGGCTCGGGAGGCCTTGGAGTTCCCCCGGCTGCTCCAGAGCCAAAGCGCTGCCAGTTTTCCTTCTCTCCGTGCCCTCTTCCCTCCGCAGCCCGCGGGCTCCCACAGCTGGCCCTGGGGCTCTGCGTGCAGCGGGGCCGGGTGGTGCTCCCGTCCCGGGCCGAGCCATTCCTTGCTGTGCCTTGGACCTTGCCCAGGCAGACTGCTGCAGGAGCGCCGGGCTGCTCTGGGCAACTGGCGCTGCTCTGGGGAATGGAGGCTCAAGCGTCGAAGAAGGACTTTACAATTAGAAAATCCTAAGAAATTGCTAGAAATTCTTCATTCAACACACGAGTTTTACTTCAAATCTCCTCATTCCACCACTGTGGTGGGGGGAAGAAAAGGTGGTTGTGCAAGCAGCTGCGTGGGGCTTTAATTTCCATCAGGGTTTAAAACACCATCTCTCTCTCGATCTGGGAAAAAGAGAATGAAAAGACTGAGAATGTGGACTAATTAGTCTGAGAAGCAAGAAGTCAACAACCAAGAGAAGACAGAACACGAATTCGTGAAGAGAGTTATGCAATTTATAGCCCATGAGCATTGATTTATTGGTTTGCTAAATGTGCAAAGAGTGCAAAGTTTTGAAGGAGCAGGTGTGTGTTTAGAGGAGCACTGTAATGAGGTGATGATGTTTCCAGATCCTAAAAGTAGCATTAGAGAACTTTATTTATCCTGATGTTTTCAGTGACAGGGATGGGTGTGACAGTTTGGTCAAGCTGGTCTCGGCTAAAAGTAAAATAGCTGAACACTAAAAACTCAGCTAAACACTAAAAACAGGAGACCCTCCTAGCTCAAGCCGTTCCTGGGAAGGTGTAAAGAGGGCACAGCTGGAGCTGCTGTGTCCCTGCTCAGGCAGAGCTCCCTGAGCAGCCCTGAGTGACAGTCTATCATTTCAAACTGTAAAAACCTTGTGGCACTCTTGAACAGGACAGACTTCAAACACCCGCCATCTCAGAGTGTGGCTGGAGATTCTGCCCTTGAGTGGGGACAGCCAGCACCGCTTCACTGAGAAAAAGTGGGCCGTTGGCAAGGGTGGGGTGATATCAGTGTCTACTTAACATTTCTTTTTCTAGCTTTAATATATTCGCTTCAATATCGCTTCCAAATATTGCCCGATATTCGAAGCAATAAAAAACCCATCCTGTGTAATCAAGAATTCTATCGAAAGCCTTTGACTCCAGCTATTTGCATCATCTTGCATTTAAAAAAATAGGCAGCCTCATGTTCGAGAAGGCCTGTTGAAAACAAAGACCTTTGCTAAAACATAGACCGCTAGTATTCCATGCTGTTTCAGCCAGGGCCACAATCTGACTGCAGCACCCCCAGGGTGCCCTGACTTTGGCACACATCTCGGGGCCATGGAAACCCTCTTCTTCCTCGCTGCGAGGCGCTGGGCCCTGCCCTGCAAAAACCGGCTGCGAAGGTCATAGCCCAGCTCCCTCAGCCTGGCCCGGGATGGCTCCTGAGCAGCCCTGAGCACGGGAACCTGCGTCAAGCTGCTGGTGGAGGGCCCTGAAGCTGCCTTCTCCACTGGGGCTTTGTCACACCGTGGAGGGCTTGTTCTCCCCGCTCCCTCTTGCCCAAAGAGGGCTGGTGGTCCCTGCGCTGCACAGAGCGGCCGCGGCGGTCACATCCCCGCTGTGGACGTCTTCTCTGCTCCCTCCCCCTCGGCTGGGATTGCTCCCGAGCATCCCTGAGCACTGGAGCCGGCTGCAAGGCTGGCACTGCAGGATCACCAGGGCATCGGTCACAAGGTGGAGGACTCGTAGCCTGCCTCCTCCTCTTCCTCGGCGGGGACTGGTCCTCAGCGTGCTGCACGAAGCGGCTGTGGAGGGCGTAGCCGCCCAGCACGGATCCCCTCGTCTCTCTGTGCCGCAGCAGGGCTGGCTCCTCAGCAGCCCTGGGGCCACCAGCGCACTGCAAGCTCCCGCTGGAAGGTCTGGCTGAAGCTGCCCCATCTCCAGGAGCGTGCTCACAGCTTGGAGGGTCCGTTCTCCTCTCTGCACGGTGCTCATAGTCCGCGTTGTCCACAGAGTAGCTGCGGCCGTCCGTGCCCCACAGTGGAGATCTCCTCCAGCAATGAGGCTTCTAAGTCTTGTACGTAGTGACAAAGGAGAGACAAAAGGTGTCCTCCTGTGCCTAATCAGAAGCGCCTGGGTCAGTCTGGCTGCTCTCAGGAAACATGCCAGAGTTCACTCGAGGTTGCGAGCACATCTCTCTGGGATCCGACCACCAGTCGGGTCAGTTGTCTGGGGGATTCACAAAGTCCCAACCTGCCGGTGAAGCAGTTACTCACAGGAATTGTTCTCCGTTGTGGCCATTGCCTCTCTCAGGAACAGAGAGCACAGCTCCCGATGACCAAGGAGATCAGGACATGCTCCAGAAAGAGATCAGCGTCAGTCTCGTCACCTAGAGCAAGGAAATTAAGGTGAAGCTCACCAAATGTGCAGGTGCCCTTCTCTGAAGAGGCCCTGCTGCTGCTGTCACAGTATCAACAGCAGAGTCTCTGGCTTTCCCACTTCTTCTGCAGGAGGGTCCAGCTTTCAGCCACTAACTGAACGACTGCCTTTGCTGCTCTCCTTCTTCTGCCTTTTCTGTCTCGCTCCTGCAGCAGCTGCGGGGCGCTGGGCAGTGCACTGCACAAAGCGGCTGCGACGGTCATAGCCCAGCTCCCTCAGCCTGGCCCGGGATGGCTCCTGAGCAGCCCTGGGCACGGGAGCCTGCTTCAAGCTGCTGGTGGAGGGCCCTGAAGCTGCCTTCTCCACTGGGGCTTTATCACACCGTGGAGGGCTTGTTATGCCCCCATCTCTCCTGCCCAGGGAGGGCTGGTGGTCCCTGCGCAGCACAGAGCGGCCGCGGCGGTCACAGCCCCGCCGTGGGCGTCTTCTCTGCCCTCTCCCCCTCGGCTGGGATTGCTCCCGAGCATCCCTGAGCACTGGAGCCGGCTGCAAGGCTGGCACTGCAGGATCACCAGGGCATCGGTCACAAGGTGGAGGACTCGTAGCCTGCCTCCTCCTCTTCCTCGGCGGGGACTGGTCCTCAGCGTGCTGCACGAAGCGGCTGCGGAGGGCGTAGCCGCCCAGCACGGATCCCCTCGTCTCTCTGTGCCGCAGCAGGGTTGGCTCCTCAGCAGCCCTGGGGCCACCAGCGCACTGCAAGCTCCCGCTGGAAGGTCTGGCTGAAGCTGCCCCATCTCCAGGAGCGTGCTCACAGCTTGGAGGGTCCGTTCTCCTCTCTGCACGGTGCTCATAGTCCGCGTTGTCCACAGAGTAGCTGCGGCCGTCCGTGCCCCACAGTGGGGATCTTCTCCAGCAGTGAGGCTTCTAAGTCTTGTACATAGTGACAAAGGAGAGACAAAAGGTGTCCTCCTGTGCCTAATCAGAAGCGCCTGGGTCAGTCTGGCTGCTCTCAGGAAACATGCCAGAGTTCACTCGAGGTTGCGAGCACATCTCTCTGGGATCCGACCACCAGTCGGGTCAGTTGTCTGGGGGATTCACAAAGTCCCAACCTGCCGGTGAAGCAGTTACTCACAGGAATTGTTCTCCGTTGTGGCCATTGCCTCTCTCAGGAACAGAGAGCACAGCTCCCGATGACCAAGGAGATCAGGACGTGCTCCAGAAAGAGATCAGCGTCAGTCTCGTCACCTGATAGCAATGAAATTAAGGTGAAGCTCACCAAATGTGCAGGTGCCCTTCTCTGAAGACGATTTTCCTTGTGGATGTCCAGTTCAACACAATTAAAAATTAGTGGGCCTTGACCTGTTTCCTGGGATCCCTGGTCACTCTCAGATTTGAAGGACCCTTTTTATGATTTCATGAAGAAGTATGAAGACTCTTGGTTTTGCTAAGGCACTGCTAATCCTCTACATAACCAGCTTTAGCTTTATGATCCTCTGCTGACAGATACTTCCCCTGCTTCTGCTACTGTGTATTACACTCTGCTGAAACACTCCCACTGTAAACCACGCAGGTGTCTGTACCCATATTTCATTTCTGGGTCATATCATCAGTGTGACTCTGCTGTAGAGGACACAAAGGAATGTGCATTGACACAGTCCTCACATGGACTCTGGGATAAAGTTGCCCCAAAAGATCATTCTTGCCCACAAATGAGCATGTGGGTTCCCCGACTTCTCCTTCCTAAGGTTTGTCATTCTGTATTTTGTCATTAATCAGAAAGAAAAAAACAACACAAAACCCCCCACCCAACTAAAAATCAGGCACTTTCTTTGCCACATCTCCTGCAGCAAGTAAGGATTTAGCATTCAAATTATTTCTTAGGGTAAGCTCTATATGAGAGATGTGCCCACCAAGTGGTAAGACCATCTTTCACAGCACCAATCAGGTCACGCAGTCCTATCGACTACCACGAAAAATTCCCATTGTGTTTGGGGAAAGACTCAGTAACCAGGCTCAATAAAGGCTCAGTCAAAGGGTGGTGTGCAATTGCCTTGTGCATCACTCATTTGGTTCCTTTTCAAGATCAATATTAATTACTACTATTGTGGGATTTTACTATCTTTTCCATTATTAAATGTAATTAATTCAACACACAAGTTTTACTTCAAATCTCCCCATTCCACGACTGTGGTTGGGGGAAGAAAAGGTGGTTGAGAAAACAGCTGCGTGGGGCTTAATTTCCATCTGGGTTTAGAATGAAACACCTCCCTCTATCTGGGAAAAAGAGAATGAAAAGACTGAAAAGGTGGACTAATTCCCATGACAAGCAAGAAGCCAATAACCAATGGAAGACAGAACACGAATTAATGAAGAGAGTTACACAATTAACATCCAATGAACATTCATTTCTTGGTTTGCTAAAATGTGTAAAAAGAGGAAAGTTTGAAAGGAGCAGGTGTGTGTTTAGAGCAGCACTGTAATAACGGGATGATGCTTTCTGATATTAAAAGTAGCATTAAGAGACCTTTATTTATCCTGATGTTTTCAATAACAGGGATGGGTGTGAGAGTTTGGTCCAGCTCAGCTAAAAGCTAAAAACAGCTGAACACTAAAAACTCAACAATAAAAACAGGAGACCCTCCTAGCTCAAATCATTCCTGGGAAGGTGTAAAGAGGGCGCAGCTGGAGCTGCTGTGCCCCTGCTCAGGCAGAGCTCCGTGAGCAGCCCTGACTGACAATCTGTCAGTTCAACCTGTAAAAGCCCTGTGGCACTCTTGAACAGGACAGACTTCAAACACCCGCCATCTCAGAGTGTGGCTGGAGATTCTTCCCTTGAGTGAGGACATGCAGAAGCATTTCATTGAGAAAAAAAGGGCCAGTGGCCAGGGTGGGCGATATCAGTGTCTACTTAACATTTCTTTTTCTAGCTTTAATATAATTGCTTCAATATTGCTTCCAAATGCCACCCTATAATCGAAGCAATAAAAACCCCCATCCTGTTTAATAAAGAGTTCTAGCTAAAGCCTTTGACTTCAGCTATTTGCATCACTGTGCATTTAAAAAAATAGCTCCCTCATGGTGGAGAAGGCCTGTTGAAAGCAGAGACCTTTGCTAGAACTTGGAATGCTAGTTTTCCATGCTGCTTCAGCCAGGGCCACAATCTGACTGCAGC
The DNA here is from genome assembly GCF_009819655.1 of Sylvia atricapilla. Lineage (NCBI taxonomy): Eukaryota > Metazoa > Chordata > Aves > Passeriformes > Sylviidae > Sylvia > Sylvia atricapilla. Next base: position 8,201 of record NW_027077035.1, on the reverse strand, counting down.
ACGCCCAGGGTGCCCTGACTTTGGCACACATCTCCAGGCAATGGAATCCCTCCTCTTCCTCGCTGCAGGCCGCTGGGCCATGCCCTGCACAAAGCGGCTGCGACGGTCATGGCCCAGCTCCCTCAGCCTGGCCCGGGATGGCTCCTGAGCAGCCCTGAGCACGGGAGCCTGCTTCAAGCTGCTGGTGGAGGGCCCTGAAGCTGCCTTCTCCACTGGGGCTTTGTCAAACCATGGAAGGCTTGTTATGCCCCCATCTCTACTGCCCAGGGAGGGCTGGTGGTCCCTGCGCTGCACAGAGCGGCCGCGGCGGTCACAGCCCCGCCTGTGGGCGTCTTCTCCTGCCCTCTCCCCCTCGGCTGGGATTGCTCCCGAGCATCCCTGAGCACTGGAGCCGGCTGAAAGGCTGGCACTGCAGGATCCCCAAGGGATCGGTCACAAGGTGGAGGACTCGTAGCCTGCCTCCTCCTCTTCCTCGGCGGGGACTGGTCGTCAGCGTGCTGCACGAAGCGGCTGCGGAGGTCGTAGCCGCCCAGCACAGATCCGCTCGTCTCTCTCTGCCGCAACAGGGTTGGCTCCTCAGCAGCCTTGGGGCCACCAGCGCACTGCAAGCTGCTGCTGGAAGGTCTAACTGAAGCTGCTCCATCTCCAGGAGCATGCTCACAGCTTGGAGGGTCCATTCTCCTCTCTGCACTGTGCTCATAGTCCGCGTTGTCCACATTGCAGCTGCAGCGGTCCGTACCCCACAGCGGGGATCTGCTCCAGGCCTGCTCCTTGCCAGGCTCTTCCACAGCCACCACCATGTCCTGGAAAGAGAGCAGTGGAGAGTTGCTGCCCTTCCTTCCTGAAAGGGCCAGAGTCAGCAGGGAACCCCCAGAAGTTCTGGGACGGGATGTTTCAGATCCTCCCAAAGGCTCTTCTGTAGGGCTGCCAAGGCCAAAGGGCCAAAGGCACACAAATGGGATGGATCCAGGTGGGATGCTTTGAGGGGAAGCAGCATTGTGGCTGTGAAGAATGCTGCAAGGTGGGAGGGGGAAAGGAGAAATGCCGAGATCCTAGTAAGAAATCCAATGCTTCTCTGGTGCCCTGACCCTCCTTCCCAGAGTTACCTTTGTCCTGTCCAGCAGCCCCTGTGGGCCAGTAGAAGCCACCTGCTTGCTGCTGGGTGCCCAGTGGCTGAGGAAGGAAGGGGCAGACGGTCGTGCCAGCGAGGAAGGAGCCTTTTCTACGACCTGCAGATCAGAGCATCTGGAGAAAAAAAAGGGTGATCTCAGCTTAGGCCTGCTGTTGCAGCCTCCTCTGGGGTCCAGTCATTTCCTTTGAGAGCTTTCTAGGACAGAGAGAAGACGTAACCAAAACCACTACTGCAAAGTTCAGCTAGAGTCCTCACACCCAGTCTGCTCCTGTCGCAGCAAAACCTCATCTTTATACCTTCTACAGCCTCCATTTCATAAATTCACAGACTTGCTTGGGTTGGAAGAGACATTAAGGCTCATTTTCTTCCAGCCCCCTGACATGGGCAGGAATCCCTTACAAGGGACCAGGTTTCTCCAAGCCCCGTCCAACCTGACCTCGAACACCTCCAGGGATGAGGCACCCACAGCTTCTTTGGGCAGCCTCTTCCATTGTCTCACCACCCTCACACTGAAGCATTTCCTCCTAAGATCCAATGTAAACCTGCCCTGGGTCAGCTGAAAACTGATCCCCTTCATCCTTTCCAACCCTCCCTGATCAAGAGGCCCTCCCCATCTTCCCCGGAAGGCCCCTTCAAGTTCTCTCGCTCTTCTCTACATACGTCCAGCATGAGAGAGCAGACAAGTTACGTCAGGGCAGCAGCCTGAAGGACAGACATGGGCTAGGAGAGGTTTCACCGCACTCAATGATGCAGGTAGTGATTGCATTTGCTGAGAAAAACACTCTGGAGTATGAGAAGCCAAACAATAAAGAGGGAAAAGGAAATGCCTCCTGAACACATCTGATCCTGGTTCTTACCTGGCATAAAAGAGCAGGTAGGCTTGCTGCCTGAGAGCTGTGTCAAGGCAACGAAGCTCCACAGACTCATCATTCATCTGGTACCACAGCCCGTTGCTGGCCTGTGAAAGAAAGGCAAGGATCTCCTCATGGTTTCTCTCCAAAAACACTGGCAGAAAACTCCCCAACAAAGAGTATGTCAAAACAAATCCAGTCCCGCCCCTAAAGAAGAGACCTTCTGCCCCAAAACCTCAGCTGTCAGTAGCACTGACAGCGAAGTTCATCCTCCCCAGCACACATTTTCCTCATTGGGAAGGAAGGGAAGGAAGTCGCTGTTTACCTTTGTGTAGCAGAAATAGTGTCCTCCATGGCAGCTGACCCCACTGTGCACCAGGACAGCATACAAGGAGTAACGGAGGGCTTCTCCCTCCGCCTGGGACATGTACGGCCGAAGGTCCAGGTACTCGGGGTACTCCACCATCTACAGAGACACCAGGAGGGCTCACAAGTGACCCTGATCCGTGGCACAGAACAGCCTGCCACATCCAGGCGCCACAGGTGTGTAAACACATCCCTGGGGCTCGTGAACAGCTGGTTTTCCATAAAGTAACATGTCACGGTTGGAGTGGCAGGAAACTGCTCTGGGCCAAAGCAGCTCTGCTGGAGAAGAGTGCTTGCCTCTCTTCCCAAGGGAATTCTTCTCTCCCCAGAAGGGAACCAGACTAACCCAACACGAGTGGCTTGTGACCAAGTCTGGGAAATCTGCTCCAGGAAGAGAAAGCTGCCCAGCAGTTGTCTACACACCTTGTTGATCTTCCCGCCGGTGAAACAGTCAAACCTTTTCAGGCACACCGTGAGAACCTTGGGCGCACAGTGGACTGTGAACCTCTTGGAGGCAGCAACATTCTTCTTACACCTTGAAACCAAGCACAGAGACCGGTGCTGAAATGCACCCAATCCTCCCCCAAGGTGGCCAGGCAACCTCTCCTGTCTCACACAGCTTTTGTTCTCTTAAGGCTATTCACGTGCCATAGTTTAAAAAAGCTCCGTCTCATCTGTGTGCAGTAGACCTGCTCGAGGAGATGACTTTTGCTCAACGATATGCAGCCCCCTGACACAGGATCTGGTGTTAATATGTTCTTAGGAAGCATCTTACTTGCTGCACTGAAAGCAGTTTTCACCATCCAGGTGCTCGGGTGTCACAAAGTCCTCCAGGGCTGCAGTGAGGGACGAGGCCGCCTGGAGGAGTGAGAAATGAGCAGGCTGAGCTGCAGGAAATGCCCTCCCCCAAACATTTCCCAGGAGCTGACAAGAAAACCCCTGTAGCTGATGCTGAAGAGATGCACCAGGAACCCGTCCAGAAGGAGGCAGTAAGAGGGAGTGATGCTGAACATTTCCCTGTGTCCCAGCAGCTCCTGGAGCCACCAAGAGCTCCCTCCCTGTACCACTGCTCAGTTCAACTAACGACAGTGTGCAAGGGGCAGCACTGGTGCAAACAATCCAACCCGTCAGCCTGGGAGCCAGACAGGTGTCACAGCAGAGTAAACAGGAGAAGGACGAGGACATATCAAGGGCGCAGAGAGGATGATGCTGCTTGTCCAGCTTAAAAACAGCACCTACAGAGAGACCAGTGCCACGGCCTCTGCAGGAGGACACCATCCATCCCCCTTCCCACCCAGCCCCCAGATCTCTTGTCTTCAGAGTCTGCATTTTTAAGGGCAGTGTGTTGACTCTGGAAAGCTGCAGGGGCCTTGGGATGTCCTGAAGCACAACTGCAGAGCCTCTTACTTTGATATCCAAAGGCACATCCAGGAAGGGCTCGTAGGAGTCAGAAATGGCTTTGCAGTTGAAGCAGGTGACTGGAAGGAAAAATCCAAATGCTGAGCAGTGGACAGCTGACCGGCGTTGCCCATTTATGCATCGTACCTTGTCCCACCAGTCCCAGGACCAACTGTCAGGCACAGGCAGACAGAAGGGCACAAGCAACGTGAAAGAGAGTAACAGTTGTGGAAACGTACCTCTGGATCTCAGAAAGCCCCCAAATATCTGATGGACAAGGGTAGTGGATTGAGATGGGAGGTCCAAGAAGCTGGAAAGAAGCAGTGAGACAGAGCATTATCTCCTCGAAAGAGTTTTGTTGTGCCTGAAAGCCCAGGGTTAGGTTTCCCTTGATGGGAGCACATCAAGCAGTCCACAGGGCTCTGAACTTTGTGGGGGTGATTTGCTTGTGCTTACTCGCTGCATGCACTCAGACAAGCTCTCTGCATGGCATCGACAGTACAGCACAAGAAGTCATGGGCATCTTCCTGCCTGCCAGGCTGAAAATGTTCTCCAATGCCTAAGAAAGAAGACCTTTGTGGTTCTCTCAGCCAAGAAGGGAAGAAAAGCTGTCCAAGCAGCTGGCATGACTTACATCTGAGAACCTTGAGGACAGCCAGAGGCAGGACGGTACTGGCAGGGGAATGCAAGGCCTCGTTCACGTGGGCTTCCATGATGCACATCATGCAGAAACCCTGCCGGCGACCTGAAGAGGGACACAGGGAAGGTCCTGAGGTTAGCAAAATCTTCAGACCAGGGGGACATTCCTCCTCTTCCACTCCCTCTCCAGGGCAATACTCCACTCCTCCCAATGTCCTAACATGATCCCAGGGCATTTCAGCGCGCAGGAAATGTTCTCAAGAGGGATGCTAAACCGACACTTTTCTGAGCAACGATCCAACTTGCAGAAATAAAGAGTTGGAGCTGGAAAAAGGTGTCTTCAGGAAGGCCAAGACAGCTGGCTAAGACAAGTGGCTTCTAGGCTGGCGTGTTCAAAGAACATAAACTCATGGGGCTGGCAATCTTGGTCTTTGATTCACGGACTTTCGGGAGATGTTCCAAAAGCACTCACAGGCCTGGCTGTGCTCTCGGGACAGCAGGTAGTTGGCCAGTGGCGGGGTGTAGGTCAGGCACTGCAGGACAGCGTTGAGGAAGCACGTGTTGCCCACATTGAAGAGCCCTGCTCCAGCACTCTGCCTCTGCTGCCACACCATGCAAATCTTCTCCGGGGGAAAGAGGATCCTTTCTGGAGGAGCCATTCCCTCGGCAAGGACTGCAGAGAAATGCCATTTGAAAAGAGATGAGAGGAGGGACAAAAGCACATTGAAACTTTGAATTTTCTACACAAGCACTCAGGGCAACCAACTCAAACCTTCCACTCAGAATCAGGGGAAGCCTAGCCCTGCCATGGAAAGCTACTGGTTGGGAAGTCTGTTCCCCTGCTCATTTTGCCAAGAGGCCAACACACCCTGGCTCTGGTTTCTGGGCATCAGGGTACCTTCCTTTCTGACCAGAGTTGTCGGCTGGATTATCAGGTCAAGCTTTCCCAGACTGGGACTGATTGAAACTTCCTGAAAACCAGCAAGTACTCAACACAAACGTTAACTCCAGGATGTCAGAGTTCTCTCTGAGCAATGATGCTTCCAAGTTTTGTACACAGTGACAAAGGAGAGACAAAAGGTGTCCTCCTGTGCCTAATCAGAAGCGCCTGGGTCAGTCTGGCTGCTCTCAGGAAACATGCCAGTGTTCACTCGAGGTTGCGAGGACATCTCTCTGGGATCCGACCACCAGTCGTGTCAGTTGTCTGGGGGATTCACAAAGTCCCAACCTGCCGGTGAAGCAGTTACTCACAGGAATTGTTCTCCGTTGTGGCCATTGCCTCTCTCAGGGACAGACACCACAGCTCCCGATGACCAAGGGGATCAGGACGTGCTCCAGAAAGAGATCGGCGTCACTCTCGTCACCTGATTGCAACAAAATTACTGAAGCTCACCAAAAGTGCAGGTGCCCTTCTCTGGAGAGGCCCTGCTGCTGCTGCTGCTGTCACAGCAACAACAGCAGAGTCTCTGGCTTTCCCACTTCTTCTGCAGGAGTGACAAGCTTGCAGCCACTAACTGCACGACTGCCTTTGCTGCTCTCCTTCTTCTGCCTGTTCTGTCTCGCTCCTGCAGCAGCCAAGGCAGGCTTTTTGCCACTCTGGGCTGAGCCCAGCCCCTCAGACTACAGTCACCACTAAAACCTAAACCTACCAGTCACTCCTAAACTTAGCTTAAACAGTCCCCCCTAAAACCTAAGCCTAACAGTCCCCCTCAAACCTAAACCTAAAGAGTCACTCCTAAACCTGGATCTAAACAGTCCCCCCTAAAACCTAGACCTCAATCGTCCCCCCTCAAACCTAAACCTAAACAGTCACTCCTGAAACCGAAAACCTAGCAAAACCAGAAGCTGAGTTATCCTGAAGGCCAGCTCTTGTGTTAGCCTGCTTTCAGGATGCCAGCACTGAGGTCAGTGGGCTCAGGTGGGGTCATTGGGCACGTGAGGTCACAATCATTGGACAGGTGACACATCTCTGCCCCTCTGTGACACAGGGCCACACAGGGATGTGTCCTGTGGAGGCCACAGAGCCACGTGCTTCCTGGGCACAGGAACTCCCATGGCTCCTGTCAACAGGTGGAAGTCACTGGGACACCTGCTGATGAAGGGGGGAGTTAATTTCATTAACTGCCTGGCAGTGCATTTGCAAACTCCTTCACACAGTAGGATGAAGTTTAGTAACTCCGAGTGCCGAGCCCTGCATTCTGGCCACAAAAACCCCCTTTTGGGCAACTTTATAGCCTGGGCACGGTGTGGCTGGACAGCGCCCAGGAGGAAAGGGACCTGGGGCTTCTGGTTAGACAGCCGACTGCACCTGAGCCAGCAGTGTGCCCAGGTGGCCGAGAAGGCCAATGGCTCCTGGCCTGAATCGGGAATGGTGTGGCCAGCCAGGAAGGAGCAGGGAGGTCATTCTTCCCCTACACTTGGCACTGGTGAGGCCACACCTTGAGTTATTGTGTCCAGTTCTGGGCCCCTCAGTTTAGGATGGACGTTGAGACGCTTGAGCACATCCAGAGGAGGCAGCGAGGCTGGTGAGGGGCCTGGAACACAAACCCTGTGAGGAATGACTGAGGGAGCTGGGCTTGTTTAGCCTGGAGGAAAGGAGACTCAGGGTTGACCTCATCACTCTCTACAATTTCCTGACAGGTGGCTGTAGTCAGGTGAGGGTTGGTCTCTTTCTCCTGGCAGCAGCTAACACAAAGACAGGAGCCTGTCTCAAGCTTTGACGAGGGAAATATAGGTTGGATATTAGGAAACAGTTTTTGACACCGAGGGCAATAAACTATTAGAGTGATCTGCCCAGGGAGGTGGAGGGTTCACTGTGGTGGTGCGTTTTGTTTGTATTCATTTTAAGTTCATAACTTGTTCTGTCTGGTTCTTGTAATGGTTTGTCCTGTGTACCCCCCATGTTCCTCCCCATATGGTTTTACCCCAGTGACAGTTATCTGTCCGTCATATGGTATAGAACCCTCTGGGCCTGTCTGTCACTCTGGCACCTCTGCCTGCGTCCAGAAGGTTCCAGGGAGAGCGTCGAGTGATTGGACAGGATCCAGGCTTCCCCCTCCCACTGCTTTCTGTATGGTTATTGCACCTGTCAGTTGTATTACCAGCCACACCCTTCCTGCTCCCCATTGGCCCCTGCTTGAACCCTCCCCCGTGTACCACGCCCCTTTCAAGGTTGTTGTACTGAAGCCCTCAGGGTCTCTCTGAGGCAGCTGCCCTGAGGAGAGGGCTCCACGCCTGAAGGCTCAATAAACTCGCCTTAGTTTTACCCCTCAAGAGCCCCTCGTTTACTCTCCCTGCCATCGCCACGCTTCGCTCCTGTCAAGCCAAGACCCGCTGTGGTGCCGTGGTGCCAGGGCTGGCCGAGATTGGCAATACAGGCACCGCCTCAGTTCACCATCTCTGCACGTGTTGAAGAAAAGACTGGATGTGGCACTTGGGGCCACGGTTTACTTGGGCTTAGGCTTGGCTTGGAAATGATGATCCTGGAGGTCTCTTCCAACCTAACGATTCTGTGATTCCTTCACCAAAGCACAGAGCCCACAACGTGCAGGCCTGCCCAGAGCTGGCACAAGGCTGATCACAGCTCTGTCTGGCACACAGGCTGCTGGGCATTTCTGTTCCACTCGTCCCAGGCACACTCCTGCTCCCCTGAGACTCGCCCAAGCTCTCCCAGGGTCATTCTCAGTGCATTTCATCTGCCCTCAAGGTACACCCACGGCCAGACCCTGGACTGGCACCTCCAGAGGCTGTGCTGGGTGAAGCTTGGCTGCCAGGCCCACACCCAGCTGCTGCCTCTCCCGGGGACAGCCTTTTAG
>NW_027077034.1:0-68040 GCF_009819655.1 Sylvia atricapilla | reverse complement strand
AGAGGGGTCGTGCGGGTGGACGTGGAGCTGCGGGATGTCACCATCGACCAGTGCTCCAGCGGGCCGGGCTGGTTCTCGGACACGCATCGCTGTGACCTCAACAGCACCCAGGTACCGAGCCCCGGCACCCCGCAGCGCCGGGGGGACCCCGCACCCAGCCCACCCCCGCCGCCCTCCCTGCGGCCTGAGCTTTATCCTCTCCCGGGGCCATCCATCTGCTTGGCTCAGCTGCTCTCTCGCACCGCGCCGAGGGGTTTATTGTGCAAATCTCCCCTCGCCACCGCCGCCAGCAGAGCCGTGTGACCCTGCTGCTCCCTGCCCGGCCACCGCGGCCACCGCGGGGACAGTGTCACCGCCGCTGGTGGCATCACCTCGTCCCCTCCGGGAGTTTTGGGGGCTCGGCATCACCAGCAGCACGCCCGATCAGGGCGAACCCCGCATGTCCCCCAGCTTTGGGGTGCCATCCAGAGGTGTCCCCAAGCAGGAAAAGCGTCGCCAGCTCCTGTTCCGGAGCAGCGGTGCCATCCGGAGCGGCGGGCCGTGCTCCGGGCATCCCTCCAGGGAACAACAACGCCCGCGGGGCACCGGGAGGCAGCCGGAGCCGGGATTAGGGAGCTCGGGCCCCGAGCTGCCGTCACGGCTGGGCAGGATTAGGGCGCTCGGCTGCATTAGGTGTCCATTTAGGTTTTAAGGGAGGGATTTGGGGGCCCAGGCTTTGGCGGTTTAATTCCGAAATGTTTAACCACTGATTCCTCGCGGTTGCGCAGAGAAAGGAGAGGGGTCAGGCGGCAGTGAGCTGCTGGAGCCCCCCTGGGCGGGGGGATTTGGGGACAGGGGGGACACAGGGCGTGGGGGACGCGTCTCAGGGTGTGTCCTTCAGTGTGTCCCCCAGGAGAGCCGCGGCCTGGTCCTCGGGAGGTACCTGTGCAGGTGCAAGCCGGGCTTTTATGGGGCCGGCGGAGTGGCCAGCGGTGCCTGGGCAGGTGGGTGCCGTGCCCGGCCATGGGGTCCCTCTTGTCTCCTTTTGTCCCCTGTTGTCCCCAGGGTCACACGGATACAGCAGTGGGGACCAGGGCTGGGGGGCTTTGGGGACACAGAACACGTGCCCCGGTGTGGGGGGACGGCCAGCAGGGATGTGGTGGTTCCACCTGGGTGTGGTGAACCCACCCGGATGTTGTGAACCCACCTGAATGTGCTGATCCCACCTGGGTGTGCTGATCCCACCTGGGTGTGGTGAACCCACCCAGATGTGGTGAACCCACCCAGATGTTGTGACCCCACCCAGATGTTCTGATCCCACCTGGGCGTTCTGATCCCACCCAGATGTGCTGATCACACCTGGGATGTGCTGATCACACCCAGATGTTCTGATCCCACATGAAATGTGCTGATCACACCTGGATGTCATGACCCCACTTAGATGTGCTGACCCCACCCAGATGTGCTGATCCCACCTGGGAGTGGTGGTTCCACCTGGGTGTGGTGAACCCACCCAGATGTGCTGATCCCACCTGGGCGTTCTGATCCCACCCAGATGTGCTGATCACACCTGGATGCCATGACCCCACCGGGATGTGCTGACCCCACGCAGACGCCCTGACCCCTCCCTGTCCCTGTGTCCCCAGGTGCGGCGGGGACAGAGGGGGGGTCCCGCCTGGGGTGCCGCCCGTGCCGCCCGGGCTGTGTCACCTGCGAGGACGACGCTCCGTGCCTGGCGCAGGAGGACGCGGCGCTGAGGGCAGCCGTGCTGGCGTGCCAGGCCTGCTGCATGCTGGCCATCTTCCTCAGCATGCTGGTGGCCTACCACTTCCGGCGGAGCAAGGCAGGCTGGCCCCGTGTCCCCGTGTCCCTGTGTCCCCGTGTCCCCGTGTCCCTGTGTCCCCGTGTGCCCATGTCCCCGTGTGCCTGTGTCCCTGTGTCCCTGTGTCCCTGTGTCCCTATGTGCCCGTGTCCCATGTCCCTGTGTCCCCGTGTCCCCGTGTCCCTGTGTCCCTATGTCCCCGTGTGCCTGTGTCCCATGTCCCCGTGTCCCCATGTTGCCATGTCCCCGTGTTGCTGTGTGCCCATGTCCCCATGTCCCCGTGTCCCTGTGTCCCCGTATCCCCATGCCCCTGTGTCCCCGTGTCCCCGTGTCCCCGTGTCCCCGTGTCCCCGTGTGCCCATGTCCCCATGTCCCCGTGTCCCCGTGTCCCCATGTCCCCGTGTGTCCGTGTGTCCGTGTCCCCGTGTCCCCCCGCTCCTCTGTCACCCCAAACCCCGCAGTGTCAGGGTCCGAGTCCCCTCCGAGGCTGCAGGGGTGGGCTGGGGTCTCACTGGGATGAATTGGGGTCCCACTGGGATGCACTGGTCTCTCACTGGGATGCACTGGGTTGTGCTGGGCTCTCACTGGTATATATTGGGCTCTCACTGGGATGGGTTGAGGTCTCACTGGGATGTACTGGGCTCTCCCTGGTATATACTGGTCTCTCACTGGGATGCACTGGGCTGTCACTGGTATATACTGGTCTCTCACTGGGATGCACTGGGCTGTCACTGGGATGCACTGGGCTCTCACTGGGATGCACTGGGCTGTCACTGGTATATACTGGTCTCTCACTGGGATGCACTGGGATGTGCTGGTCTCTCAGTGGGATGCACTGGTCTCTCACTGGTCTGTCACTGGGCTGTCACTGGGATATACTGGGCTGTCACTGGGATGCACTGGGCTGTCACTGGGATGCGCTGGTCTCTCACTGGGATGCACTGGGCTCTCACTGGTCTCTCACTGGGATGCACTGGGCTCTCACTGGTCTCTCACTGGTATATACTGGTCTCTCACTGGGATGCACTGGGCTCTCACTGGTCTCTCAGTGGGATGCACTGGGCTCTCACTGGTCTCTCACTGGTATATACTGGTCTCTCACTGGGATGCACTGGGATGCAGTGGGATATACTGGTCTCTCACTGGGATATACTGGTCTCTCACTGGGATATACTGGTCTCTCACTGGGATGCACTGGTCTCTCACTGGTCTGTCACTGGGCTGTCACTGGGATATACTGGGCTGTCACTGGGATGCACTGGGCTGTCACTGGGATGCGCTGGTCTCTCACTGGGATGCACTGGGCTCTCACTGGTCTCTCACTGGGATGGGTTGAGGTCTCACTGGTATATACTGGTCTCTCACTGGTACATACTGGTCTCTCACTGGGATATACTGGGCTGTCACTGGGATGCACTGGTCTCTCACTGGGATGCACTGGGCTCTCACTGGGATATACTGGTCTCTCACTGGGATATACTGGTCTCTGTCCCGCAGAGGATCCGCGCCTCGGGGCTGGTCCTGCTGGAGACCATCCTCTTCGGCTCGCTGCTGCTCTATTTCCCCGTGAGTGTCCCCGGGGGGCGTTGTGGGACATGGAAAACGGGAGACCCCCAACATTCCAGAAGGCGAAGAGCACAAAAAAGGCTTTTATTGTCTAATTTTAATACTTTTTATAAGGTGTTCCCATACCTGACTGAGTGTGTCCGCAGGTTGGAGGCGCCTGGGGCAGAGGGAGGTGTCCCTGCCCTGGGAATACGGAACATTGGCCCCTTTGGCACGGGGCTGTGGGGGGAAAGTGGGAATTTGTATGAGGAAAGTGGGAATTTGTGTGAGGGAAGTGGGAATTTGTGTGAGGGAAGTGGGAATTTGTATGAGGGAAGTGGGAATTTGTATGAGGGAAGTGGGAATTTGTGTGAGAGAAGTGGGAATTTGTGGGGGGAAATGGAAATTTGTGTGAGGAAACTGGGAATTTGTGTGAGAGAAGTGGGAATTTGTGGGGAGAAAGTGGGAATTCACGGGGGGAGAAAGTGGGAATTCATATGAGAGAAGTGGGAATTCTTGGGGGGAAAGTGGGAATTTGTGTGAGGGAAGTGGGAATTTGTGGGGAGAAAGTGGGAGTTCATGGCGGGAGAAAGTGGGAATTCATATGAGAGAAGTGGGAATTCTTGGGGGGAAAGTGGGAATTTGTGTGAGGGAAGTGGGAATTCTTGGGGGGAAAGTGGGAATTTATGTGAGAGAAGTGGGAATTTGTGTGAGGGAAGTGGGAATTTGTGAGGGGAAATGGAAATTTGTGAGAGGGAAGTGGGAATTCGTGTGAAGAAAGTGGGAATTTGTATGAGGGAAGTGGGCACGGCTCCAAGCAGGGCATGGCTCCAGCTAATTGTTAATTTGGCCGGCGCTCTCCCTAGAAACCTTCTCAGGAAACCAAATCCCGGTTTTTTGGTTTGTCGTTTTTGTTTGTTTAGGAGTTTTTTTGGTGGTTTGTGGGTTTAATTTTTTGTTTGTTTGTTTTCGGGGTTTTTGGTTGTTTTTTTGTTGTTGTTGTTGTTGTTGGGTTTTTTTGGGTTTTTTGGGGGGGTTTTTTGGGTTTTTTGGGGGTTTTTTGTGGTGGTTTTTCTGTTGGTTTTGGTTTTTTTTTTTTTTTTTTTTTTTTTTTTTGGGGGGGTTTTTTGCTTGTTTGTGGGTTTTTCTTGGTGGTGTTTTTTTTTGGTGGGTTTTTCTTTTTGTTTGCTTTTTGGTTTTTTGTTATTTTAGGGTTTTTTTGGTTTTTTGTGGGTTTTTTTGTTGTTGTTTGTTTTTTGTTTTTTTTGTTTTGTTTTACCGCCTGCCCTGGGGAATGAATTAATCCGTGCCCAAATCCCCTCTGCCCAGCAGGGTCACGGGAGGGAGGAAGGGTGGGAAGCGATTCCCGAGGCTGCGGCAGTGGGATCCGGCCCTGGATGTGTCTCTCTCCCTCTCTCCAGGTGTTTATCCTGTATTTCAAGCCCAGCGTTTTCCGCTGTATCGTGCTGCGCTGGGTGCGGCTGCTCGGCTTCGCCACCGTCTACGGCACCATCACCCTCAAACTCTACAGGTGGCCGCGCCGGGGGGCTCGGGACCCCCGCAGGGGAGGGGTTGGGTCTCGGGACCCCCAGAGTGGGGAGGGTTTGGGTCTCGGGACCCCCAGAGTGGGGAGGGTTTGGGTCTCAGGAACCCCAGAGTGGGGAGGGGTTGGGTCTCAGGACCCCCACAATGAGGAGGGTTTGGGACCCCCACATGGGGAAGAGTTTGGGTCTTAGGACCCCCACATGGGGAAGAGTTTGGGTCTCAGGACCCCCAGAGTGGGGAGGGTTTGGGATCTCCACAATGGGGAGGGCTGGGTGCTTAGGACCCCCACAGTGGGGAGGGTTTGGGTCTCAGGACCCCCACAGTGGGGAGGGCTGGGTGCTTAGGACCCCCAGAGTGGGGAGGGTTTGGGTCTCAGGACCCTCAGAACGGGGTGGGCTTGGCATCTCCACAATGAGGAGGGCTGGGGTCTCAGGACCCCCACAATGGGGAGGGTTTGGGATCTCCACAATGAATGGGGTCTGGGGGCGAGGGACCCCCACAATGGGGAGGGTTTGGGGCTCGGGACCCCCAGAGTGGGAAGGGTTTGGGTATCAGGACCCCCACAATGAGGAGGGCTTGGGACCCCCGCAGGGGGAAGGATTTGGGTGCTCAGGACCCCCAGAACGGGGTGGGCTTGGCATCTCCACAATGAGGAGGGCTGGGGTCTCAGGACCCCCACAGTGGGGAGGGGTTGGGATCTCCACAATGGAGAGGGCTGGGGGCTCGGGACTCCCACAGGAGGGGGGTTTGGATGCTAAGAACCCCCAGAGTGGGGAGGGTTTGGGTCTCAGGATCCCCACAATGAATGGGGTCTGGGGGCTCGGGACCCCCACATGGGGAAGGATTTGGGTGCTCAGGACCCCCAGAGCGGGGTGGGCTTGGGACCTCCACAATGGGGAGGGCTGGGGGCTGGAGACCTCCGCAGGGGAAGGGTTTGGGTCCTCAAGACCCCCAGAGTGGGAAGGGTTTGGGTCTTAGGACCCCCAGAGTGGGAAGGGTTTGGGACCTCCACAATGGGGAGGGCTGGGGGCTCGGGACCCCTGGGCGCAGGGGTCTCACTGGGATGGGTTTGGGTCTCTGGGATATGCTGGGGTCTCACTGGGATGGGTTCTGGTCTCACTGGGATGAGCAGGGTTTCAATGGGATGTGCTGGGATCTCACTGGGACTGTTTGGGGTCTCACTGGGATGTACTGGGATCTCACTGGGACGAGCAGCATCTCACTGGGATGTGCTGGGGTCTCGGTGGGCTGGGTTGGGCTCTCACTGGGATATTCTGGGCTCTCACTGGTCCCTGCAGTCTGTCACTGGTCCCGGAGGGCTCTCAGTGGGATGTTGTGGGCTCTCAGTGGTCCCGGAGGGCTGTGACTGGTCCCCGCAGGCTGTCACTGGAATGTTCTGGGCTGTCACCCGCCCCCGCAGGCTGTCACTGGTCCCGGCGGTCTGTCACTAGTCCCCGCAGGCTGTCACTGGGATGTTCTGGGCTCTCACTGGGACGTTCTAGGATGTTCTGGGCTGTCACCAGTCCCCGCAGGCTGTCACTGGAATGTTCTGGGCTGTGACCAGTCCCCGCAGGCTGTCACTGGGATGTTCTGGGCTCTCAGTGGAATGTTCTGGGCTGTGACCGGTCCCTGCAGTCTGTGACTGGGATGTTCTGGGCTGTCACTGGGATGTTCTGGGCTCTCACTGGGATGTTCTGGGCTGTCACTGGAATGTTCTGGGCTGTCACTGGGATGTTCTGGGCTGTGACCAGCCCCCGCAGGCTCTCAGTGGGATGTTCTGGTCTCTCACTGGTCCCGGCGGGCTGTCACCGGCCCCCGCAGTCTGTCACTGGTCCCCACAGGCTGTCACTGGGATGTTCTGGGCTCTCACTGGGATGTTCTGGGCTGTGACCGGTCCCCGCAGTCTGTCACTGGGATGTTCTGGGCTCTCACTGGTCCCTGCAGGCTGTCACTGGGATGTTCTGTGCTGTCACTGGGATGTTCTGGGCTGTCACTGGGACGTTCTGGGCTCTCACTGGGATGTTCTGGGCTGTGACTGGTCCCCACAGTCTGTCACTGGGACGTTCTGGGCTGTCACTGGGATGTTCTGGGCTGTCACTGGGATGTTCTGTGCTGTCACCGGCCCCCGCAGCCTGTCACTGGGATGTTCTGGTCTCTCACTGGTCCCGGCG
Organism: Sylvia atricapilla; assembly: GCF_009819655.1. Lineage (NCBI taxonomy): Eukaryota > Metazoa > Chordata > Aves > Passeriformes > Sylviidae > Sylvia > Sylvia atricapilla. Next base: position 60,978 of record NW_027077034.1, on the reverse strand, counting down.
GGCTGTCACCGGCCCCCGCAGGCTGTCACTGGGATGTTCTAGGCTCTCAGTGGGATATTCTGGTCTCTCACTGGGATGTTCTGGGCTGTGACCAGCCCCCGCAGTCTGTCACTGGGATGTTCTGTGCTGTCACCAGTCCCCGCAGCCTGTCACCGTGTCCCCCGCTCCCGCAGGGTGCTGAAGGTGTTCCTGTCGCGCTCGGCGCAGCGCTCCCGGTACGTGTCGAGCGGGCGTGTGCTGCGGCTGCTGGCGCCCATCCTGCTGCTGGTGCTGTGGTTCCTGGCCGCCTGGACCATGGCAGCGCTGGACCGCGCCCGCAGGAACCTGCCGCTGGTCATCCCGGCGCGGACCGCCCGCGGCCTGCGCTTCCCGCTCTGCGCACACGACTGCTGGGACTACATGATGGTCATCGGTGAGGGCGGCCAGGGGTCCCCGCGGGGTCACAGCCCGGACATGGGGGTCATTCCTTGTCCCTTTAATCCGCCTGGAGGCTGCAGGGACCTGGGAAAATCATGGTCCTGGGGTCACAGCCCGGACATGGGGGTCATTCCTTGTCCTTTGAATCCTCCTGGAGGCTGCAGGGACCTGGGAAAACCATGGCATGGGGTCACAGCCCGGACATGGGGGGTTATTCCTTGTCCTTTTAATCCTTCTGGAGGCTCCAAGGACCTGGGAAAATCATGGTCCCAGGACCTCATCTCATAAATGTAGGGTTTTCATTTCCTTTTCCATTTAATCCTCCTGGAAGCTGCAAGGAGCTGGGGTCCCCATGGCTCTGGGGTCACATCCCATAAATATGGGACTTTCATTCTCTTATCCATTTAAAACTTCCTGGAAGCTGCAAGGACCTGGAAGTTCCCACAGCCCCAGGACCCATCCCCATAAATTTCATTTCCTTGTCCATTTAATCCTCCTGGAATTCCCACAGCCCCGGGACCCCACCCCATAAATGTGGGTTTTTCATTTCCTTTTCCATTTAATCCTCCTGGAAGCCGCAAGGACCTGGAATTCCCACAGCCCCAGGACCCCACCCCATAAATGTGGAATTTTTTTCCCTCCCCTCATCCCCTGAACCCCCCGAGGGTCCTCAGCGGGGTTGGGGTCCCCCAGGTGCCTCCCCTGGGGCAGGTGTGGAGTCCCAGGATTTGGGACATCCCCACGACCCCCAGGATGATGGTGAGGGTGGGGGGCAGCAGCTGAGCCCCCCACTAAAAAAAAAAACCTGCCAGAGGTGGGTGGGGCTGATTGTTAGAGCTTAATTAATACACAGGAGCTGCGGTTTGTTAATTACATAGGACTCAGTATTTAGTAATTCTTTATCCATATTGCAAAAGCCTCCTGAGCTCGAAATGACCAGGTGGGAAATTGGGGTGTCTCTGACCCTTTCCAAGGCCTTTTAGGCTCTAATTACCCAATAACGAGATGACATCTGGGTTAATTACACCTTTGACCCAATAATTGACCACCCAAGGGCCACGGTGTGGATCCTTTCACCCAAAGGGTGAAATAAGAAAAATAAGAAAACCAATAAGAAAAAAAAAAAAAAAAAAAAAAACACAATAAGATAAAAAAAAAACTTTATAAACCTTTCATCCAAAGGGTTGAAATAAGAAAAATAAGAAAACCGATAAGACAAAACAAACAAACAAAAAGATAAAAAAAACCTTTATAAACCTTTCATCCAAAGGGTGAAATAAGAAAAATAAGAAAACCAATAAGATAAAAAAACCCCAACTTTATAAACCTTTCATCCAAAGGCTGAAATAAGAAAAATAAGAAAACCAATAAGATTAAAAAAAAAACAACTTTATAAACCTTTCATCCAAAGGGTGAAATAAGAAAAATAAGAAAACCAATAAGATAAAAAAAAACAACTTTATAAACCTTTCATCCAAAGAGTGAAATAAGAAAAATAAGGAAAAAAAAAAAAAAAAAAAAAAAAAAACCCACGAAGAAAAAGTACCTAGACTGCACCTTAAATCCTCCATATTACCCTATATATAAAAAAGCTTTATAAAACGTTAGAAATGTAGATTTTTGGGGTTTCAGCAGCTGTGCCCTGCTCTGCCCCACAGCCGAGATGCTGTTCCTGCTGTGGGGCAGTTTCCTGTGCTACGCCACTCGGGCCGTGCCCTCGGCCTTCCACGAGCCCCGTTACATGGGCATCGCCCTCCACAACGAGCTCATGGTCTCTGCGGCCTTCCACCTGGTCAGGTAGGGCTGGGATAGAGGGTCCCACCCCTGGGGAGGCGCAGGGATCATCCCGAGGGGGAGAGGTCGAGGTTGTCACCTCTGGGGAGGCTCAGGAATCGTCCCAAGGTGAGATTTCCATCCCTGGGAATGTTCCAGAGCTTCCGAAGGTGAGAAGTTGAGGTTGTCACCTCTGGGGAGGCTCAGGAACCACCCCAAGGTGGGCTGGGAATTGAGGTTTCCATCCCTGGGAATGCTCAGGATCTTCCCAAGGTGGGAAGTTGAGGTTTCCACTCCTGGGGATGCTCAGGAACCACTCCAAGGTGGGCTGGGATTGAGGTTTCCATCCCTGGGAATGCTCAGGATCTGCCCAAGGTGGGCTGGGAATTGAGGTTTCCATCCCTGGGGAGGCTCAGGAACTACCCCAAGGCGGGAAGTTGAGGTTCTCACCCCTGGGGAGGCTCAGGAATCGTCCCAAGGTGAGATTTCCATCCCTGGGAATGTTCCAGAGCTTCCCAAGGTGAGAAGTTGAGGTTACCCCTGGGGAGGCTCAGGAATCACCCCAAGGTGGGCTGGGATTGAGGTTTCCATCCCTGGGGATGCTCAGGATCTTCCCAAGGTGGGAAATCGAGGTTTCCATCCCTGGGGATCCTCAGGAACCGCCCCAAGGTGGGCTGGGATTGAGGTTTCCATCCCTGGGGATGCTCAGGAATCACCCCAAGGCGGGAAGTTGAGGTTGTCACCCCTGGGGAGGCTCAGGAATTGTCCCAAGGTGGGCTGGGAATTGAGGTTTCCATCCCTGGGAACGCTTAGGAATCATCCCAAGGTGGGAAATCGAGGTTTCCATCCCTGGGGATCCTCAGGAACCACTCCAAGGTGGGCTGGGATTGAGGTTTCCATCCCTGGGGAGGCTCAGGAGCCATCCCAAGGTGGGAAGTTGAGGTTCTTATCTCCAGGGATGCTCGGGAATCGTTCCAAGGTGGGAAATCAGGGTCCCTACCCCCTGGGGGTGATCAGGAACTGTCCCAAGGTGAGAAATCGAGGTTCTTTCCCCTGGGGATGCTCAGGAATCGTCCCAAATTGAGATTTCAATCCCTGGGGATGCTCAGGAGCGTCCCAAGGTGAGAAGTTGAAGTTCTCACCCCTGGGGTGCTCAGGACCCCAAAATGGGAAGGGTTTGGGTGCCCAGGACCCCACAATGGGGAGGTTTGGGTGCCCAGGACCCCACAATGGGGAGGTTTGGGTGCCCAGGACCCCACAATGGGGAGGTTTGGGTGCCCAGGACCCCCACAATGGGGAGGTTTGGGTGCTCTGGGTCCCAAAATGAAAAGGGTTTGGGTGCTCTGGATCCCACAGTGGGGAGGTTTGGGTGCCCAGGACCCCACAATGGAAAGGGTTTGGGTGCTCTGGACCCCACAATGAGGAGGTTTGGGTGCTCAGGACCCCACAATGGGAAAGGTTTGGGTGCCCAGGACCCCACAATGGGGAGGTTTGGGGGCCCGGGCAGGGCTGTGGGGTCTGGAGCTGCAGAGGGGCTGCCCTGGGGCCTGGCACTGCCCTGCTGGTCCCTTGCAGGTTCCTGATTGTCCCCTCGCTGCACCCGGACTGGACCCTGCTGCTCTTCTTCGCTCACACCCACGGCACCGTCACCATGACCCTGGCCCTGCTCTTCGTCCCCAAGGTATCCCAGGGAAGGGGCTGGAGCGCCAGGAGAGGCTCAGGGAGCCGGGAAAGGGGCTCAGCCTGGAGAAAAGCTGCCTCAGGAGGGACCTTGTGGCTCTGCACAAGTCCCCGACAGGAGGGGACAGCCGGGGAGGGTCCCAGGGGACGGCCTCAGGCTGTGCTGGGTTGGATATTGGGGAAATTCCTTCATGGAAAGGCTGATCAGGCCTTGGAACAAGCGGAGTTCCCATCCCTGGAAGTGCTGGAGAACGTGTGGATGTGGCACTTGGGGACGTGGGTTAGTGGTGGCTTTGTCACCGCTGGGGGAGCAGCTGGGCTCGGTGACCCCGGAGAGCTTTTCCAGCCTCAAAAATTCCATGATTCCATCACTGACACTCACCCCAGAGACTCGGGGAGCCGGGACAGGAACCTCTGACCTCAGAAATCTTTTCCAGCCCCGACAATTCCATGATTCCATCACTAATCCTCACCCCAGAGATTTGGGGACCTGAGACAGGAACCCCGGAGAGCTTTTATAGCCCCAAAAACTCCATGATTCCATCACAAATACTCATCCCAGAGACTCGGGGAGCCGGGACAGGAACCCCTGACCCCGGAGAGCTTTTCCAGCCCCGACAATTCCATGATTCCACCACTGACGCTCACCCCAGAGACTCGGGGAGCCGGGACAGGAACCCCGAAGAGCTTTTCCAACCCTAAAAATTCTTTGATTCCATCACTAACCCTCACCCCAGAGACTCAGGGAGCCGGGACAGGAGCCCCTGACCCCGGAGAGCTTTTCCAGCCCCAAAAGTTCCATGATCTAACACTCACCCCAGAGATTTGGAGACCTGGGACAGGAACCCCGGAGACCTTTTCCAGCCCCGACAATTCCATCACTGACGCTCGGGGAGCCGGGACAGGAGCCCCTGACCCCGGAGACCTTTTCCAGCCCTACAATTCCATCACTGACACTCGGGGAGCTGGGCCAGGAGCCGCCGGGTGACCGTGCCGTGTCCCCGCGCAGTTCCTGCACTCGGGCTCGCCGCTGAGGGAGGAGATCACGGCCGAGGTGTACGAGGACGAGCTGGACATGCGGCGCTCGGGCTCCTGCATGAACAGCAGCATCGCGTCCGCCTGGAGCGAGCGCAGTCTCGACCCCGATGACATTCGGGTGGGTGGCACACTCAGGACCTTCTTTTGACGCTAGCTGTGCAGAGTAAGAGGTGCCTTTCGCAATCTTTTCCTGACGCGAAGCAGAGGGGAGGGGACGAGGGGCCGGGTGGGCAAACCCCGCTCTGGGGACAGCGCGGGGACGGCGATTTGGGGACACGGGGACAACGCGAGGCTCGGCGGGGCCATCCCGGCCGCAGACCCTCGCTATGGGATTTCTCCTCTCTTTTTCTCTCTCTCCCTCTCTCTGCCCGCGGCGCAGGAGGAGCTGAAGAAGCTTTACCGGCAGCTGGAGGTGCACAAAACGTGGCGGATGGCCACCGACAACCCGCACCTGGCCAAGAAACGCAGCTCCCGCCGCAGCCTGACCCGCTCCATCCTGCGCCGCAGCAGCACCGGGGACCGAACCGGGGACCGCACCGGGGACCGAACCGGGGACCGAACCGGGGACCGAACCGGGGACCGCACCGGGGACCGAACCGGGGACCGAACCGGGGGGACCCTGTCCCGCCGCAGCAGCACCGGGGACACCCTGTCCCGCCGCAGCTCCTCGGCCAAGCGGTTCGCAGATCCCAGCCCGAGGATGAGGGATGAAAACTCCCGCAGCTCCTCGGACGCCCGTGGCCGAGGCTCGCCCACGCCGAGCCCACCCGCGGAGGCTGCGGCGGCGGCGGGGACGGAGTGGGAACGCTCCGACAGCGATTCTCTGGATGCCGCCCCGCTGCTCTGCAAATCGGCCAGCGCCCAAAACCTGACGGGGCACTACCGGCACAGAGCCCCGGGCCGCCCGCCGCCCTTGCAGAAGTCGCACAGCGTTGTCACCGGCGCTCGGGAAGCGGCGCTGCTGGCCGCCCGCAGGGCAGCCCGCGATGGGTGGCACGGTGGCCGTCACCTCTCCGCTCCGGTCCCCGGCGGTGACACGGCGACACCGCAAAGCCCCGCCGAGAAGGGGTCGCGGCAGGACACGGCCCCGCTGGGCGACGGCAGGGGACACAAACATGTCACCTACGCGCCCATCAAGAGCGTCAGCGTTGACAGCGCGCACCCGGCCAGGAGGGTGCGGGTGACGGTGAAGAAAACGCCACCGCCGCCTCCTGTGCGGTATCAGAGCCTGCAGCGCTCGGGGACACTCGGGGACAGCCCCGAGCCACCGCCGGGGCCCCCGGCACGGGGGACAGCAGGGGACAAGGCGGAACACGCCGCAGGGAAGGGCAGGCTGCTGACCCCGAGCGCCAGCTCGGCACACGTGTGTCCCTGGGAGCTGGTGCAGGACGAGATCCTGAGCAGGAAACAAAAAGCGGCCGAGGCGACGGAGTCGGGGACCGTCGGTGACACAGCGGCCACCGGCCCCAAACAGAAAAGTTTCCGGAGCCTGGGACTCGCCATCAAAGCCCTCAGCCGCTCCAGGGGGAAGAGCGTCCCGAAGGGGAGAAGCGAGGGCAGCCTCAGGAAGAGGGGGAGCAGCAGGAGGGAGAAATGCGGCCCGGATCAGGCCAAAAGCGCCGAGGGGAGCGGGCAGAGCCTCGAGGTGCCCGCGCTGCAGCGCAACAACAACGCCGCCACCGCCGGCGACACCTGCGGGGACAGAGGGACAGCAGGACACAGGGACGGCCTGGCCGCGGGGACAGGAGACGGCGACAAAGCGGCAGAGGAGCGCAGAGGGGACGCGGCTACTGGTGAGGGTCTGGAGCCACCCAGCGCGGGCCACCAAGGAGCTGAATGTCCCCAGGAGGTGACACGGCTACAGCCCCACGAAGGGGACGAGGCTCCTGCAGGGGACATCCCTGGTGTCACAGCGCAGGAAGGGACACTTGAGCAGCTCGAGGGTCCCTCCCAGCGCCGGGAGCACCCGGAGGAGGAGCAGCAGCCGCCTGCGAAGCGCGGCCCGGGAGCCAAGGCGCGGGCTGAGGTTGGTCCGCCCGGATCGCTCGGGATCCCGGCGGGAAGAGCAGCGCTGCTGCGCCAGGAGGCCATCGCTCCCCGGGAGGACGGAGGGATCCCAGAAAACCCCGACGAGGCGCTGGGAAACGGGAGCGGCCAGCCCCAGCCCGAGGCCGGCCCTGGAAGGAGCGGGAGCGCGCACGGAGAGCTCAGTGCTGCGGGAGATGCCAGCTCCAAACCGGGAATCGGCCCTGGGAAGAGCGGCACTGAGGGGGATGCTCAGCGCCCTCCGAGCACGGAAAAACCAGCGGAGCTGCCCAAAGTGTCCCCGAAAGCAGGGGCGGAGGTGTGCCCGTGGGAGAGCTGGGATCAGAGAAGGAGTGTCCATGGGGAAATCTGCCCCTGGGACACTGAGGGGGTTCCGCCGGAGCAGGAGGGGCGAGGATCCCCCAAATCTGGGATGGGGTTCGCGGGAAAACCCCCAGCTCTGCCCAAAGCCTCATCGCAGCGGGCGGGAACCACGGAGAGCAAAAAGGCCAACATCTGTCCCTGGGTGGAGGAGGATGAGCCGAGCCCGAAAACAGAGATCTGCCCTTGGGAAGAGGCGGCAGCTCCGGCGGGGAAGGAGAGGATGAGGCAGGACACGGGCGGCACTTCCAAAGGGGAAGAGAAAGTGGGATCCAGGGAAAAGGGAAAGCAGCCGCCAGGCAAATCTCCTTCAGGGAAATCCCAGAGCCTGGAGAAGGCAGAGATCTGTCCTTGGGAGTCTCAGGATGTTAAATCCAGTGACAAGGCTGAAATCTGTCCCTGGGAGTCTCAGGATGTTAAATCCAGTGACAAGGCTGAAATCTGTCCCTGGGAAGTGGCTGAGCCTCAGATGGAGAAAGGAACAGCCCCAGGAAAAGGAGCGTCCAAAACTCTGGAGAAAGGGAGCAAAGAGAGGGAATCGATCTGTCCTTGGGAGAGCCCGGACACAGAGCAGCTCCTGCCCAAACCCCAAACTGGGAGCTCAGCTCTGCCCAAAGCAGCTCCAGGGAAATCCCAGAGCTCGGAGAAGGCAGAGATCTGTCCCTGGGAGAGTCAGGATATTGAATCCACTGGCAAAGCTGAGATCTGTCCCTGGGAGTCTCAGGACTCTAAATCCAGTGACAAAGCCGAAATCTGCCCCTGGGAAGGGGCTGAACCTCCCTCCCAGCAGCCCAAGGCAGAGCAGGTCCCAGCTGGGGGCTCCAAGGGGGACAAGCGCATCACGCGCCAGGCAGCGCTGGCCAGCCCAGAGAGACCCCTGCACGGCAGAGACCGAGGGGCCATCTGCCCCTGGGAGAGTCAGGACTCTAAATCCAGTGACAAAGCTGAAATCTGTCCCTGGGAGTCCCAGGACTCTAAATCCAGTGACAAGGCTGAAATCTGTCCCTGGGAAGGGGCTGAGCCTCAGGTGGGGACAGGAATAGCCCCAGGAAAGGTGAGACTGCCAGGAAAAGAAGACACCAAAGTTCTGGAGAAGGGGAGCAGAGACAGAGAGTCCATCTGTCCTTGGGAGAGCTCAGACACGGAGCAGCTCCTGCCCAAACCCCAAACTGGGAGCTCAGCACTGCCCAAAGCTGCCCCAGGGAAATCCCAGAGCTCGGAGAAGGCAGAGATCTGTCCTTGGGAGAGTCAGGATGTTGAACACACTGGTAAAGCTGAAATCTGTCCCTGGGAAGGGGCTGAGCCTCAGGTGCAGAAAGGAACAGCCCCGGGAAAGGTGAGACTGCCAGGAACAGAACCGGCCAAAGCTCTGGAGAAGAGCAGCAAAGAGAGGGAATCGATCTGTCCTTGGGAGAGCCCAGACACGGAGCAGCCTCTGCCCAAACCCCAAACTGGGAGCTCAGCACTGCCCAAAGCTGCCCCAGGGAAATCCCAGAGCTCGGAGAAGGCAGAGATCTGTCCTTGGGAGAGTCAGGATGTTGGACACACTGGTAAAGCTGAGATCTGTCCCTGGGAGAGTCAGGACTCTAAATCCAGTGACAAAGCTGAGATCTGTCCCTGGGAAGGGGCTGAACCTCCCTCCCAGCAGCCCAAGGCAGAGCAGGTCCCAGCTGGGGGCTCCAAGGGGGACAAGCGCATCACGCGCCAGGCAGCGCTGGCCAGCCCGGAGAGACCCCTGCACGGCAGAGACCGAGGGGCCATCTGCCCCTGGGAGAGTCAGGGCTCTAAATCCAGTGACAAAGCTGAAATCTGTCCCTGGGAGTCCCAGGACTCTAAATCCAGTGACAAAGGTGAAATCTGTCCCTGGGAGGGGGCTGAGCCTCAGGTGGGGACAGGAATAGCCCCAGGAAAGGGTAAATTCCCAGGAAAAGAACCAGCCAAAGCTCTGGAGAAGAGCAGCAAAGAGAGGGAATCGATCTGTCCCTGGGAGAGCTCAGACACGGAGCAGCTCCTGCCCAAACCCCAAACTGGGAGCTCAGCACTGCCCAAAGCTGCCCCAGGGAAATCCCAGAGCTCGGAGAAGGCAGAGATCTGTCCTTGGGAGAGTCAGGATGTTGAACACACTGGTAAAGCTGAAATCTGTCCCTGGGAAGGGGCTGAGCCTCAGGTGGGGACAGGAACAGCCCCGGGAAAGGTGAGACTGCCAGGAACAGAACCAGCTAAAGCTCTGGAGAAGAGCAGCAAAGAGCGGGAATCGATCTGTCCTTGGGAGAGCTCAGACGTGGAGCAGCCTCTGCCCAAACCCCAAACTGGGAGCTCAGCACTGCCCAGATCTCCTTCAGGGAAACCCCAGAGTTCGGAGAAGGCAGAGATCTGTCCTTGGGAGGTGGAATCCACTGGCAAAGCTGAAATCTGCCCCTGGGAATGGGCTGAGCCTCAGGTGGGGAAAGGAACAGCCCCAGGAAAGGGTAAATTCCCAGGAAAAGAACCAGCCAAAGCTCTGGAGAAGAGCAGCAAAGAGAGGGAATCGATCTGTCCTTGGGAGAGCCCGGACACGGAGCAGCTCCTGACCAAGCCCCAAACTGGGAGCTCAGCACTGCCCAAAGCAGCTCCAGGGAAATCCCAGAGCTCAGAGAAGGCAGAGATCTGTCCTTGGGAGGTGGAATCCACTGGCAAAGCTGAAATCTGCCCCTGGGAGAGTCAGGACTCTAAATCCAGTGACAAAGCTGAAATCTGCCCCTGGGAGTCCCAGGACTCTAAATCCAGTGACAAAGCCGAGATCTGCCCCTGGGAAGGGGCTGAGCCTCAGGTGGGGAAAGGAACAGCCCCAGGAAAGGGTAAATTCCCAGGAAAAGAAACAGCCAAAGCTGTGGAGAAAGGGAGCAAAGAGAGGGAATCGATCTGTCCTTGGGAGAGCCCGGACACTGAGGAGCTCTCCCTGACAACTGCAGTGGGGAAGGAGCCATCCAACAAATCCGAGAGCACGGAGAGCAGGAAATCTGAGATTTGCCCCTGGGAAGCAGCAGAGCCCATCGGGCCAGAGGAGGAAACCTCCCAGCCCCAGGGAGCCCAGGGAGTTTCCTCCACGGGGACGGGACAGCCAGGAGCCGGCGCTGTGTCTCCAGCCCTCCCGGAACAATCCCGGGGCAGATCCCAGGGGGAAGGTGAGCACAGGCCCCTGTGCCGGCTCCTGCCCAGCGCCCAGCACCCAGGGGTGGGCAGCAGCTCCAGCCCCGGCACGGGCCGGGCTCAGGTTTGTCCTTGGGAAGCTGCAGAGGCTCCATCGGCTCCTGCCAAGGCCGGCTGGGACACCAGGAAAAGCTCCGAGGTGTGTCCGTGGGAGGAGGAGAGCACGGATCCCGCCCGGAGCTGCCCCGGGCAGGGCAGGGCTGCGGGGAGCCCCCGGGATGGGGAGTGAGGGGATCCTGTGCGTGGATCCAGCCATGGATCATCCCAGTCATGGATCATCCCAGTCATGGATCCAGCCATGGATCATCCCAGCCATGGATCCAGCCATGGAAACATTCCAGTGATGGATCCAGCCATGGATCATCCCAGTCATGGATCCAGCCATGGAAACATTCCAGTGATGGATCCAGCCATGGAAACATCCCAGCCATGGATCCAGCCATGGAAACATCCCAGCCATGGATCCAGCCATGGATACATCCCAGCCATGGATCCAGCCATGGATCATCCCAGTCATGGATCCAGCCATGGAAACATCCCAGTCATGGATCCAGCCATGGAAACATCCCAGTCATGGATCCAGCCATGGAAACATCCCAGCGACGGATACAGCCATGGATCATCCCAGTCATGGATCCAGCCATGGAAACATCCCAGCCATGGATCCAGCCATGGAAACAGCCCAGTCATGGATCCCATACATTCATCCATGGATCTGTCCATCCATGGTCCCATCCCTCTGTCCTTCTATCCATCCATGGATCCACCCATCCATTCATCCCTCCTCCATCCATGGATCTGTCCGTCCATCCATGGATCTGTCCAACCATCCATTCATACCTTCATCCGTGGATCCATCCCTCTGTCCTTCCATCCATCCACGGTTCCATCCCTCCCTCCATGAGATTCCATCCGTCCATGTATTCTTCCATGGTTCCATCCCTCCATCCATCCATGGCTCCATCTCTCCATCCATCCATCCATTCATCCCTCCTTCCCTCCCTGGATCCCTCCATCCATCCCTGGATCCCTCCATCCATCCCTGGATCCCTCCATCCCTCCCTGGATCCCTCCATCCCTCCCTGGATCCCTCCATCCCTCCCTGGAGGAAGAGGCTGCAGCTGGAGGCTGCTCCCAGCTTTGCCCAGCCCTGGAGTTGTTTTGGGGGCTCCGGGGCCGTGAGGCTGAAGGTCCTGGCGGTGTAATTTTGTGTAAATACAAGAAAATAAACGGAATTATCTATGGAGAGCGCTCCGTGTGTGAGGCGGGGAAGAGCTGGGATTTACCCCAGGGAAAGGGCTGGAGAGGAAATCCAGCAGTGGAGGCTGGAGAGGGGCTGACTGCAAGGAAAGGACATTCTCTCCCCAAAAAAGCCACATTTAACCCCAAAAAAATCCTTTCTCCTTCAGAGCCAGCGCTGGGGAATCCCACAGAACCCCAGGTTTGGAGGGAAGGGATTTTAAAGCCCATCCAGGGACACCTCCCACTGTCCCAGAGTGCTCCAGCCTGGCCTTGGACACTTCCAGGGATCCACAGCTTCTCTGGGAATTCCCTCAGCACCCTCACAGGGAGGAATTCCCACCCAAAATCCCACCCTATCCCTCTCTCCATCGTTCCCACAGCTCCTTCAGGGACTGGAATCCTCCATGAGGTCACCTCCCTCCCCCAAAAAATCCCCTTTTTCCAGCCTGAACAATCCCAATCCTCTCCTCCCTCTGGGTTCAGGAATTCCATCCCCTCCTGCCCTGAGATTAAAACAAAAAAAAACCAAAAAAGCTCCTGAGTGAGGCAGAGGCTCCACGGAAAAGGTTTTGGGGTTGTTTTTAGCAGGAGCAGAGGGATTGTGACACCCCAAAGGACACGGGCAGGAGTCCCACCGCTGGCTCCTGTCCCAGCACAGCACAAAGAGGAGCTCCAGCCCTCCCAAAAGGGGACCAGTGAGAGGCAAAAAAAGGAGCCACAGCTCCTCTTTTCACAGCTCCGCAGGAAGAAAAGAAAGAATTCCCTGAACTCTCCCACGCTCTGAGTTTAAAAAGCAGCACAAAAGGGTTTGTTCTTGGGGGGAGCAGGGAGGGGTTTGCTCTGTGAGCGAGGAGAACTGCCTCAGCAGAGCTGAAAGGGAAAAAAAAGAGACTCACAGGTTTATTCCCAAGCACGGGGGAAAAAAAATAAATTAAATAAAAGTGTTTTCCCCACCCCAGGCACCTTGGAAAAAAGTGGGGACAGCTGCAAATGTCACCGTGCCCACAGGATGGTGCCAGTGCCTCAGGGACAGCACGAGCTCTGCCAAAAAGTGACATTAAATCCAGTTTAAATCCAATTATCAGCTCCAATGGCAGCACCTCCCTCACCACAGAGCCTGATTTAAGAATCTCCCTGGTTTCTGTTGAAATAAACGGGAGTTTGGGGATCAGGGGAGAAAATCAAATGGGGAAAATAAAACAACAAACCAACCCAGTGCCAAGAGCCACTGGTGGAAGTTTTAATGACCGACCAGTGACACCTCCCACGGAGGTGACAAACATCCCAAGGGCTCTCCCATGGAATTCCAGGACAGAGGGTGGCCTGTGGGTGCTCCTGAGGCTCCTCATCCTCATGGAAACCCAGCCAAGCTCTTCCCAGAGCCCCTTCCCAAGCTCCTCTGGCTCCTTCAAGGACAAATTTGGAGCGGCTGGAGCCTGAAATTTGCTCCCAGGGAAGGCACAACCACATCCAACACATTCCCAATCCTCCCTCCCGGCCTCTTTGGTGGCCTTGTCCACGTTCCAGAACTTTCTACTTCACATTTTCATGCTCCTGTGAGGGATCCGGGGCTGGGGCAGGAATCATCACCGTCTGCAAAAGCAAAGGACAAAAACCAAAAAATCAGCTGGAAAAAATGGGAGTGGAAGGGTCTGGAAAGGGAAAAAAGATGGGATCAGAGGGAGGCAGGAGAAAGGAATGGGATGGGAAGCCTTGAATGATGTTGGAATTCTCCCCTCCGAAGTCGGGCGCAGGGGGAAATAATTCCCAGAATTATCCCTCAGCCATTCCCAGGCCCTGGACCTCCCATTCCAGCCCCAGGTGCTCCAGGGAACAATCCCATGGACACTCCGAACTGAACCACTCAGCTTTGACCTCCAGAGTGATCCCCAGGGAGCTGGAAGGTCTGCATGTTCACCAGGAATCTCCTTTTCCCCCAGGAATCCCTCCCCACTTCCCCCTGGGATATCTTCCTTTTCCCCTAGGGATCTCCCCAAGGATCCCTCTCTTTTTCCCCCCAAGGATCTCTCCCCCTTTCCCCCAGGGATCTCCCTGCTTTTTCCCTGGGGAATCTCTCTCCTTTTTCCCCTGAGGATCTCTCCCCTTTTCCCCTAGAGATCCCTCTCCACATTCCCTGGAATCTCTCCCCTTTTTCCCCAGGGATCTTTCCTCACATTCCCTGGAATCTCACTCATTTTCCCCCAGGGATCTCCCTCCTTTATCCCTGGGGAATCTCACTCCTTTTTCCCCAGGGATCCCTCCCCTTTCCCCTGGGGATCCCTCTCCACTTTCCCCCCTGGGATCTCCCTTCATCTTCCCCCAGGGATTTCCCCCCTTTTTCCTCGGGGATCTCTTCCCACTTTTCCCAGGGATCTCTCCCCACATTCCCTGGAATCTCATTCCTTTTTCCCCAGGCATCTCCATCCACATCCCCCAGGGCTCCCTCCCCTTTTCCCCCAGGGATCCCTCTCCACTTTCCCTGGGGATCTCCCTCCTTTTTTCCCAGGGATCTTACTCCTTTCTCCCCCGGGATCTCTCCCCTTTCCCCCCAGGAATCTCACTCCTTTTCCCCCAGGGATCTCCATCCACATTCCTCAGGGATCCCTCTCCACATTCCCCAGGGAGATCTCTCCTTTTCCCCCAGGGATCTCCCTCTTTTATCCCTGGGGAATCTCACTCCTTTTTCCCCAGGGATCCCTCTCCACATTCCCTGGAATCTCACTCCTTTTTCCCCAGAGATCTCTCTCCACATTCCCTCGAATCTCCCTCCTTTTCCCCCAGGGATCTCCCTCCTTTATCCCTGGGGAATCTCACTCATTTTTCCCCAGGGATCCCTCTCCACATTCCCTGGAATCTCACTCCTTTTCCCCCAGGGATCCCTCTCCACATTCCCTGGAATCTCCCTCCTTTTCCCACCTTAACGATGGGCTCCCTGGGCGGGGCCCACTCGGGGACGATCTTCCCGTGCATCCTCCAGGTGCCGAAGGGATTCACCAGGTACCTCTCGAACACGACATATTCCAGGACATCCCTGGGAACCTCCTCCCCGCCGCACATCAGCCGCCCAAAGCGGTCGTAGATGGCCAAAATCTGGGAAAAGAGCCCCCAAAAATAATAAAAATAAACCCAGGATGGGCGGGGTTTGGGGTGAGCTGGGAGAGACGGAGGGGTGCCTGCCCATGGGATGGGATTTAAGGATTTCCCGGGGTTTCCCAGGGTTTTGCAACCACAAAAAGTTGGGATTCTCCGGGTTGGGCTGGCAGCAGCCAAAAGTCGTGGGGGGAATGGGAATTAGGGGAAGGAAAATGGAAATTCGTGGGGGAAAAGCCAAAATTCATAGGAAAAACAGAAACTAGTGGAAGGAAAATGGAAATTCATGGGGGAAAAGCCAGAATTTGTGGGGGAAAGTGGAAATTCGTGAGGGAAAAGGGAACTAGTGGAAGGAAAATGGAAATTTGTGGGGGAAAAGCCCAAATTCGTGAGGGGAAAAGCCAAAATTCATAGGAAAAACAGGAACTAGTGGAAGGAAAGATGGAAATTCGTGGGGGAAAAGCCAAAATTCATGGGGGAAAACGGAAATTCATGGAAGGAAAATGGAAATTTGTGGGGGAAAAGCCAAAATTTGTGAGGGAGAATGGGAATTAGTGGAAGGAAATTGGAAATTTGTGGGGGAAAATCCAGAATTTGTGGAAAGAAAATGGAAATTTGTGGGGGAAAAGCCCAAATTCGTGAGGGGAAAAGCCCAAATTCATGGGAAAAACAGGAACTAGTGGAAGGAAAATGGAAATTTATGGAGGAAAAGCCAAAATTTGTGGGGGAAAAGCCAAAATTCATGGGGGAAAAGCCAAAATTCATGGGGGAAAAGCCAAAATTCGAAGGGGAAATAGGAACTAGTGGAAGGAAAATGGAAACTCGTGGGGAAAAGCCAAAATTCATGGGGGAAAATGGAAATTCATGGAAGGAAAATGGAAATTTGTGGGGGAAAAGCCAAAATTTGTGAGGGAGAATGGGAATTAATGGAAGGAAAATGGAAATTTGTGGGGGGAAAAGCCCAAATTCGTGAGGGGAAAAGCCCAAATTCATGGGAAAAACAGGAACTAGTGGAAGGAAAATGGAAATTCATGGGGGAAAAGCCCAAATTTGTGGGGGAAAAGGCAAACTTTGTGGGGGAAACGGCAAAATTTGTGGGGGAAAGTGGAAATTCACGGGGGAAATGGGAACTAGTGGAAGGAAAATGGAAATTCGTGGGGGAAAAGTCCAAATTCCTGAGGGGAAAATGTAAATTTGTGGGGGGGGAGAGCCAGAATTAGTGGGGGCAAAAGCCAGAATTCGTGAGGGGAAAATGTAAATTTGTGGGGGAAAAGCCCAAATTCATGGGGGAAAATGGGAATTAGAGGAAGGAAAATGGAAATTCATGGGGGAAAAGGCAGAATTCATGGAAAGAAAATGGAAACTCATGGGGGAAAATGGGAATTAGTGGAAGGAAAATGGAAATTCGTGAGGGGAAAAGCCCAAATTTGTGGGGGAAAGTGGAAATTCACGGGGGAAATGGGAACTAGTGGAAGGAAAACGGAAATTCGTGGAGGAAAAGCCCAAATTCGTGAGGGGAAAATGGGAATTAGTGGAAAGAAAATGGAAATTCACGGGGGAAAACGGGAATTAGTGGAAAGAAAATGGAAATTCATGAGGGGAAAAGCCCAAATTCATGAGGGGAAAATGGGAATTAGTGGAAAGAAAGTGGAAATTCACGGGGGAAAAAGGGAACTAGTGGAAGGAAAATGGAAATTCATGGGGAAAAACAGGAACTAGTGGAAAGAAAACATAAATCCACGGGCGATAACCCAAAACCCGTGGAGGAAAAGCGTCCCCTCCCCTGTGGGACCACCCCGGGGCTCACCTGGCGGCTGTGCAGCCGGACTGTCACCTGGCCATAGAGGTTGCCCCTGTTGAGGACACTGTCACAGCGCAGCTGCACCACCCGGGGCGGCTGCAGGGAGCCCAGGAACCGCCAGCGGATCGTCCTGAACCTGTTCCCCCGCACCAGCTCCTGCCACGAGAGGCCAGGTGAGTCCTCAGGTAGGCCAGGGAAACAGCCAATTGTTTAATGAATTTGGTGTTATTTTATTGGGTTTATTCGTAGGATGAAAATTTCGGTTCGTTTAAGTTTTAAGCGTATTTAAAGGGTTTTTTTTTTAAATAAGGGTTGATTGAAAATAAGAGAAAATTCAATTAAGTAATTGAAGTAAGTAAAAAAGTGAATGAGTAAAAAAAATTAATTTGAAATAAAAAATTTCAATTATCGAAAAGAAAGGAAATCGTTTAAAATTAATAAAATATAGATAGTTTAATTAATGCATTGACTAAAATAAATTTAAAATAACTAAGTTTTAAAATAAATTAATTTTTAAAATATCAATTAAATTAATTTAAAATAAATAGATTTAAAGTAAAATTTAAAAATAACTTAAAATAATTAAAATAAATTTAAAAATAAAATACATTTAATTTAAAATAAATAAACAGGTCCTGAACCTGTTCCCCCGCACCAGCTCCTGCCACGAGAGGCCAGGTGAGTCCTCAGGTAGGCCAGGGAAACAGCCAATCTTTTAATGAATTTGGTGTTATTTTATTGGGTTTATTCGTAGGATGAAAATTTGGGGTTTTTTTAAGTTTTAGGCGTATTTAAACGGATTTTTTTTTTTAAAAAAAGGGTTGATTGAAAATAATAGAAAATTAAATTAAGTAAGTAATTGAAGTAAGTAAAAAAGTAAATGAGCAAAAAAATTAATTTGAAATAAAAAATTTCAATTATCGAAAAGAAAGGAAATCGTTTAACATTAATAAAAAAATTGATAATTTAATTAATGTATTGACTAAAATAAATTTAAAACAAATAGATTTTTAATAAATTAAATTTAAAAATATGAATTAAATTAATTTAAAATAAATAGATTTAAAGTAAAATTTAAAAATAACTTAAAATAATTAAAATAAATTTAAAAATAAAATACATTTAATTTAAAATAAATAAACAGGTCCTGAACCTGTTCCCCCGCACCAGCTCCTGCCACGAGAGGCCAGGTGAGTCCTCAGCTAGGCCAGCGAAACAGCCAATTGTTTAATGAATTTGTTGTTATTTTATTGGGTTTATTCGTAGGATGAAAATTTCGGTTTGTTTAAGTTTTAAGCGTATTTAAAGGGGTTTTTTTAAAATAAGGGTTGATTGAAAATAATAGAAAATTTAAGTAAGTATAAGTAAAATAAATGAAGTAAGTAAATAATTGAAATAACTAAAAAAAGTAAATGAGTAAAAAAATTAATTTGAAATAAAAAATTTAAATTATCGAAAAGAAAGGAAATAGTTTAAAATTAATAAAAAGTTGATAATTTAATTAATGTATTGACGGCAATAAATTTAAAATAAATAGATTTTTAATAAATTAAATTTTAAAATAAAAATTAAATTAATTTAAAATAAACAAATAAATTTAAAGTAAATTTAAAAATAATTTGAAATAATTAAAATAAATTCAAAAATAAAATACATTTAATTTAAAATAAATAAGTAATTTAAAATAAATTAAAAATTAAAATTTTAATTTAATTCCAATTTAAAATTTAAAAATTTAAAATTTAAAATTTTAAGTTTAATTTAAAATAAATAAAAAATTAAAAATTAATTTAACTAATTAAAAAAAAATAAATCAGCAGCTCTAACTCGGTTTGGTTGTGAATGAGGCAAGAAGAAAACATCAGAATATTTCATTCTGGATTAGTTTTGGGGTTGTTGATTAATTTTTGGGGTTTTTTATTCCCAGCTCTCTGCTGTGCCCAGCCAAAAAAAAAAAATTAAAAAAATTAAAAAATAATAATAATAAGGCACTGTCAGGTTTAGAAAGCCTTAAAAATTTCCAAAAATAAATAATGGAGAAACGTTATTAAAAATGAGGCAGAGAATGAAATTTGGAGAGTTTTAAATGCCAGGTTTAGAAAGTCTTAAAAAATTTTAATGGAAAAATTGTATTAAAAATGGAATTTTGAGAGTTTTAAATGCCAGGTTTAGAAACCCTTAAAAAAATATAATAGACAAATTCTATTAAAAATGAAATTTGAAGAGTTTTAAATGCCAGCTTTAAAAAACCTTAAAAAATGGAAAAAATTTATTAAAAATGAAATTTGAAGAGTTTTAAATGCCGGGTTTAAAAAACCTTAAAAAAAAAGTAGAAATTTGATTAAAAACGAGATAAAGGATCAAATTCAGAGAGGATTGTTGGGATTGTGGTGGGCAGGGCCAGGCCATGGATTGATGATCCCTGGGGCTGGATTCCAGCTGAGAATATCCCAAAAATCCAGGGCACTTACGGGGTAACAGCGCTCGGTCACCAGCGAGTGAAGCTTCTGCTTGTTGAAGCTGTAAAAGAATTTTCTGGTCATTTCAGCACAGGATGAGGAGCTCCTTACAAATTCCATCTTTTCCTCCACAAATTCTTGTTTTTATCCCTCCAAATTTCCTGCTTTTACGCCCCAAAATTCCTGCTTTTACGCCCCAAAAATTCCTCCTTTTACGCCCCAAAATTCCTCCTTTTACGCCCCAAAATTCCTCCTTTTACGCCCCAAAATTCCTCCTTTTACGCCCCAAAATTCCTCCTTTTACGCCCCTTTTTATCCTCCCAAAATTCCTTTTATCCCCCCAAAAAACTCTCACTTCCCCCTCAATTCCTGTTTTCCTCCACAAATTCCTCCTTTCCCCTTAGAAATTCCCACTTTCACCCCAAAAATTCCACCTTTCCCCCCACAAATTCATCCTTTTACCCCAGAAATTTCTGCCTCCCCTCCACAAATTTCTCCTTTCCCCCCAATTCTCACTTTTCCCCCAGAAATTTCCACTTCCCCCTCCAAATTCCTGCTTTTACCACCACCAATTCCCCCTTTTCCCTCAGAAATTCCACATTTTCCCCCATAAATTCCCACTTTTACCCCAGAATTTCCCCTTTCTCCCCATAAATTCCCACTTTTACCCCAGAATTTCCCCTTTCTCCCCATAAATTCCCACTTTTACCCCAGAATTTCCCCTTTCTCCCCAAAAATTCCACTTTTACCCCAGAATTTCCCCTTTCTCCCCATAAATTCCCACTTTTACCCCCGAATTTCCCCTTTCTCCCCATAAATTCCCACTTTTACCCCAGAATTTCCCCTTTCTCCCCATAAATTCCCACTTTTACCCCAGAATTTCCCCTTTCTCCCCATAAATTCCCACTTTTACCCCAGAATTTCCCCTTTCTCCCCATAAATTCCCACTTTACCCCAGAATTTCCCCTTTCTCCCCATAAATTCCCACTTTTACCCCAGAATTTCCCCTTTCTCCCCATAAATTCCCACTTTTACCCCAGAATTTCCCCTTTCTCCCCATAAATTCCCACTTTTACCCCAGAATTTCCCCTTTCTCCCCATAAATCCCCACTTTTACCCCAAAATTCCCCCTTTTTCCCCCCAAACCCCAGCCCCACTTTGCCAGGGAGTTGTGAGCCTCAATAAAAATCTCCTGGGCTTTCTCAGGGAAGGTTTTGATGCTGAAATCCGGGTCGTGATCCTTGATCTTCCTCAGCCTGGGAAAGGAAATTTATGTAAAATTAATAAAATAAAAGTAAAAATGAAGGACACAATTAATTGGGAGCTGTCCTGGAGGTTTGGATCCTACAGGATTCAATCCCAGCTTTGACCAGCTGAGAATTGGAGATCCTCCCACTGAGACAAAATCCTTCAGGGGCTCAGAAAAGAGAAAAAGAGTTTTTGAGGGGATCTGGGGGGTCCCAGGTGGTGTGGAGGTGACCTGGGAGGGGTTTGAAGGTCACCTGGGGGGATTTAGGGGAGTTTTGAGGGGATTTTGGGGACCCTGAGTGGCCTGGAGGTGACACAGGGAGGTCCTGGGAGGGATCTGAGGGGATTCTGGGGGGTTCCAGGTGGGCTGGAGGTGACTTGAGGGGTCCTGAGGGAGATTTGGGGGAATTTTGAGGGGATTTGGAGGCTCCTGGGTGGCCTGGAGGTGACCTGGGAGGACACACAGGGGAGCTCCTGGGGGTTTTTGAGGGGATTTGGGAGACCCTGGGGTGGTCTGGAGAGGATCTGGGGGGTCCCAGGTGGTCTGGAGGTGACCTGGGCGGGGTTTGAGGGAGGAATTCAGGGGGTCCTGAGAGGCCTGGAGGTGACCTGGGGGGAACACAGTGGGAGTTGGAGGGTCCTGGTGGGGATTTGGGAGAGTTTTGAGAGGATCTGGGAGGTCCCAGGCGACCTGGAGGTGACCTGGGGGATCCTAGGGAGGTTTTGAGGGATCCTGGGGTGGTCTGGGGGAATTTTGAAAGGATCTGGGGGGTCCCAGGTGACCTGGAGGTGACCTGGGGGGGTTTTGAGGGGATTTGGGGGGTCCTGGGGTGGTCTGGAGCAATTTTGAGAGGATCTGGGGGTTCCCAGGTGACCTGAAGGTGACCTGGGGGACCCTGAGGGGAATTGTGAGGGGATTTGGGGGATCCTGAGGTAGTGTGGAGGAATTTTGAGAGGATCTGGGGGGGTCCCAGGTGGCCTGGAGGTGACCTGGGGGATCCTGAGGGGAATTTTGAGGGGATTTGGGGGATCCTGGGATGGCCTGGAGCAATTTTGAGAGTATTTGGTGGTTCCCAGATAACCTGAACATGACCTGGAGATATTCTGAGGTGACCTCTGAGGTCCTGCCCAGCCCGGAGAAGAACCAGCAGAGCAACATCTCCCCCAAACCAACCAAAACGAAGCCGCTGGGACTGACTAACGAGGCTAATTAACTAACGAGGGGGTACGTACGCCAGCTGGGAGGCCGCAGTCTGCCTCAGCTTCTGCATCTGCTGCTTCACCCCGTCCTTGGAGAGCGAGCTGAGGCGGGCATCGCCCTCGGGAGGGACGTAGGGATCCATGATCTCAGCTGGGAGGGGAAAAGCAGCTCAGGGAGAGGCTCAGGGGATGGAGAGGGGAAATGGGAGCAGGCAGAGGATCCCCAGGATGAGCTGGCCCTGCTCTCTGCTCTTCCCTCACAGCTCAGGGAAAAGGGGGGGAAAATTGGATTTAAAAGTTAGTTTTAGAGATTTTTGAGGGGGGAATTTCTTCTTGAGAGGGTGGGAAGAAGATGAGAGGGAATTCTCAGAGGTGTGGATGCTCCTGGATCTCTGGAATTGTCCCAGGCCAGGCTGGAGCACCCAGGGACAGTGAGAGGTGACACAGGATTTCAGGTCCCTTCCCACCCAAACCATCCCATGGTGCCACTTCCCAAACCCACAGAGCATTGCTCCACTTTCACAGGGGGAGAAATGGAGTCAGAGAGGGATTTGGGGAGGAATTTCTCCCTGAGAGAGTGAGGAGGGACTGGGAGGGAATTCCCAGAGCAGCTGTGGCTGCCCCTGGATCTCTGGAATTGTCCCAGGCCGAGGCTGAAACACCCAGGGACAGTGGGAGGTGTCCCTGCCCATGGCACAGGATGGGATTTCAGGTCCCTTCCCACCCAAACCATTCCATGATGCCAAAATTTCCAAATCCACGGAGCATTGCTCCACTTTCACAGAGGGAGAAATGGAGTCAGAGAGGGATTTTGGGAAGAAATTTCTCCCTGAGAGAGTGAGGAGGGACTGGGAGGGAATTCCCAGAGCAGCTGTGGCTGCCCCTGGATCTCTGGAATTGTCCCAGGCCAGGCTGGATGGGGTTTGGAACACCCAGGGACAATGAGAGGTGTCCCTGCCCATGGCAGCGGTGACATTAGAGAGGCTTTCCCAACCCAAACCACTCCGCAATTCCACGATTTACGATAAGGAAACACCAACAGCTTCGGAGACGAGGCAGGACAACCTCTCCTCCTCACCATACAGAACAAAGCGGCAAGAATTCAGCCTGATGTCCCCTCATTCCCCCTCTCAGGACACCGCTCTGTCTCCCCTGGGCGCTGCCGTACCCGTGCAAGCCAAGAAGAAGCTGCGCTCTATGCGCTCGTCAGGGAAGATGGGCTCCGAGCACTTGAGGCGTCTCTCCCTCTCCTCAGCGCTCAGCTCCCGGGCCCACTCGGGCACCCGCGGGGTTTTCCTCCTGCTCCTCACCGGCACCACCACACAGGACGCGCCGGGACGGAGCAGGGCCTCGGCAGCCTGAGGAGAGGCAACATTCATTTATTCCCCCTCGCGTTTCTCACACGCTAAGGCCTTCCCGCGCTCGCTCTCCCCGCACGCACACGGCTCAGCGGCCCCCACAGCCGCTCCTCCCGTCCCCACCTTCCAGCAGAGGCGCGGGCCGCTGAGGCGCAGCCCCGCCGCCATGGCGGCCGCCATCTTGTCCCCCCGCCGCCGCCGCCGCGGGGGATGCCGGGAAGGGAAGGGGGCGGGGCCTAGAGCGCGGCCGGAGGGGTGGGCGTGGCCTCGGGGGCGCGTTCTCGCGGGAAGGGGCGTGGCCGGCGGGAACCCGCGCCGCGCCCGCGAGTGGAAAATTCCATCGGCTGCGGAGCCCCCGCGGTGGGCGGGGCCAGCGCGGGAGGCTCCGCCCACACCCAAATCACCCCTCCCCCACCAGCGCGGTGCAGTGCGGGGTGGGGGTGGGGGGGATGTCCCCCTGCCCATCCCCCACACGGGTCACACGTGCGACAGGCCCCCAGAACCGCTGACCCCCGCTGGACCTGCAGAGACCCCCCCTCTAAACCCGCACGGCCCTCCCGGGCACACAGAGCCCCCAGCCCGGACCCCCAGGTTTGTCCCCGCAGACCCCCGGGGCTCCTGTGGCCCAGCAGAGCCCCCCCAGATCTGTGTAGTCACCCCGCGGAACCCCCCCGCCCCCGGGCTCCTTCACACCCCAGCGGGTTTTATCCGATGGGTTTTTGGGGTTTCACATCTCGGCAGCCCCCGGCGCTGGTGTGGGATGGCAGCTCGGGGTCCCTCTGGATGTCCCCAGGATGTGACACCCCCGGGATGCTGCCAGCAGAGCCTGGGGGGGCTCGGGGGTCTCTCCAAAACACCCCATGGACAATCCAAGCCGCAGCACCTCCGCCCTAAAACACGAACCGGCTCATCCCAAACCTTCTCCCCTTATAAAACCCCATCCCTGCGAGCCGCGGGGACACCGGGGGATGCTCGTCACCCGCCCACGCCACCCCCAGCCCCGGCGGTGCGAAGGCCGGGGGGCAGCGGGGGGCTCCGGCCGCGCTGGCTGCTCCTGGCCCCGCTCCCAGTTCGCTTTGGGGACTGTTGATCTTGGCTCCGGGGCCGCGTTGCTCCATCGGACAGCTGGTTAATGTGTAGTGACGGCTGCTCCGCTCTGCCCCGGACCGTTGATCCCGGCCCCGAGCTCTTATCGGAGCCCAGCGGCGGCGGGGACGAGCCGGGAGCGGCCGTGCGGGGCTGGGCAGGGGTGGCCATGGGCACCTTTGGGTGGGGGGTCACCTCTGCAGCCCCCCCAGAGCCTCCCCAAAATTCGGCGTGATGCTCGCCGGAGCGGGCAAAAAATAACACAGAGCTCTTCCCGCAGCACCCCCCCGGTGGGATAAGCTCTGGAAAACCGGGATGAAGGCCCGGGTTTTGGAGCTAATCCTGGAGCAGCCGGGGTTGAGTCACCGGCCCCGGAGCCCCACGGCCACGGCGCTTTCCCACGGCTCGGCAGCGGTGGGGCTGGATTTTCCCAGCGCGGCCGGTTTCACCTCCGTGGGCAGCTTTAGCAGCTCTGGAACCCTTTAGAGCCACGTCCTTTGCCCCTGGGATGCTCCTGAGGGGGCGGGTTGGGCCTGGGAGCATCCCGGAGGAAATTTGGGATGAGGCCATGGAGATGCCACTGGATGATGATGATGATGTCCCCAACCTGTGCCTTTCTTGCAAAAGCGCCACGCTGGGGATTCATGCCGTGGGAGAGCGAGATCAGAGCAGGGCTCAGGGCTCAGCACCCGCCCCAAACTGTCCCCGCCAGCTCCAGGCAGGGGTTTGGCCACATTTTTCACTCCATCCTTGTGCAACTTTGTCCCAGGTGCCCGGGAGGGGACGGGCAGAGCCGCACGCACACACGGAGAGGAGAGAAAAAAAAAATCCAGGGATAAAAAAAAAAAAACCTCAAACGCTTCCCAATCCGCCGGGAATGACCCGCGGAGCGAGAGGCCCCGGGAGCTGCTCGCTGTTGTCCCCGTGCTCCCGAATACCAGAGATTCCAGCCCTAAGCCGGCGGCCCAGACCTGCGGGGCAGGATTAGCCGGTGCCCTCCGGCTGCTCCCGGCTGCCACGGCGAAAACCCCGGCGAGAGAAAGAGAAGAAAAGAGAAAAAAAAAAAAACCCCAAAACCTCTCTTGGGAATTTTCTTTAATTTTTTTTTCTAATTTTTTTTTTTTTTTTTTTTTTTTTTTTTTTGGTCCTAATTAGAAGGGAGCGCTGACAGCGGTTGGTGGCTGCAGAGGCTCCGGGATAATTACAGCTCCTGGTTTCCACCCCGTCCGTTTGTCCCCGGGCCCTTCTCCAGTCTGGCACTACAGGAGAGCCCGGTTTGGCCGGCACAAACCCGGTTTGGCTTTCCCCCTCGGCTTTCTCCGTGGAGCCTCGCTCTTTCTCTCTTTCTCTCTTTCTTTCTATTCTTTTTTTATTATGATTATTTTTCCTTTTTTTTTTTTTTTTTTTTTTTCTGCATTCCTGCTGACAGCAGCATCTATCCCCTCCCAGCACCTTCCCGTGCGGAGCAGCTCCTGCGAAAAGCGCCCGGAGCTTTTTGGCCAGCACAAGCCCCGCGGCCCCCGAGCCCCTCCTTTGGGCGCCCAGGAGCGCACCCAGTGACCCCGAGGCCACCCGCGATTGGAATTAAAGCTCGGAGGAGACAATCCCCTCCTCTCCTCTCCCGCGGAGCCCGGCAGCTCTGCTCCAGGAATAGTTTTATCCCGCCCCTGACCTTCCCCGTGCCTCTGCCAGGGACAGTCACCCGCGGTGCCAAGGGGACAGGGGACAGCGATTTTTGTCCTCCTCACAGCACCACGGCACAGTTGGTTTGTCCGAGGTGGCCTCGGCGTGTCCCCAAGTGTGGCACGGCCGGGCCGAGTTCAATCCTGGGCTGCAAATCCCCATCCGGAGCCTCCTGTCCGAACCGTGGGCATTCCATAAAATCCCCGAACATTCCCTGGAGCGGGATGTCCCCTCAGCCCGCAGCCTGCCCCGTGTCCCCCTGTCCCCGTGTCCCGTATCCCGTATCCCATATCCCCGTATCCCCATGGCCCCGTATCCCCATGTCCCCCTGTCCCCATGTCCGGTGTCCCCATGTCCCCATGTCCCTATGTCCCCCATGTCCCCATGTCCCCGTGTCCCCATTTCCCCATATCCCCATGTCCCGTGTCCCCATGTCCCCCTATCCCC
The DNA here is from genome assembly GCF_009819655.1 of Sylvia atricapilla. NCBI lineage: Eukaryota > Metazoa > Chordata > Aves > Passeriformes > Sylviidae > Sylvia > Sylvia atricapilla. Next base: position 34,861 of record NW_027077034.1, on the reverse strand, counting down.
ATGTCCCCCTGTCCCCGTGTCCCCATATCCCCATATCCCCGTATCCCCATGTCCCCGTGTCCCGTGTCCCCGTATCCCCATATCCCCATGTCCCCATGTCCCCCTGTCCCGTGTCCCCATATCCCCATGTCCTCATGTCCCCGTGTCCCCCTGTCCCGTATCCCCGTGTCCCCATGTCCCGTGTCCCCATATCCCCGTGTCCCCATATCCCCATATCCCCATGTCCCCATGTCCCCATGTCCTCATGTCCCCGTGTCCCCATATCCCCATATCCCCATGTCCCGTGTCCCCATGTCCCCGTGTCCCCATGTCCCCATATCCCCATGTCCCGTGTCCCCATGTCCCGTGTCCCCATGTCCCCGTGTCCCCATGTCCCCATGTCCTCCTATCCCCATATCCCCATGTCCCCATATCCCCATGTCCCCATATCCCCGTGTCCCGTGTCCCCGTGTCCCGTGTCCCGCCGAGGCGCTGTGAGCTGGCAGGACGGAGCAGGGCGGCAGCTGCCCGAACCCCCCGCGCGGCTCCAGCTGTTTCCAGCTGTTTCCAGCTGTTCCCTTGTCTCCCTTGCCCTCCGCGGGGCTCTGCAGCACAATGCGGCCCCGCGGCAGCCCCGGATGAACCCGGGCTCGGGCAGCGCTGGGTTTGTTTTTTTTTTATTCTTTTTTTGATTTTTTGGTTGTTTTTTTTTTTTTTTGGTGACGAAGTGCTGAGAGCTGTCTGTACTTTCTCCCTCGCCCCGGTTTGTGCCGCCGGCTCCTCCAGGTCTCAGTGAATCCCAGTTCCCTCCCTGGAATCCCTTCCAGGAATTCCCTTCCTGGAACTCTTTCTTCCCTCTCGAACCCTTTCTCCCCTCTCGAACCCTTTCTTCCCTCTCGAACCCTTTCTTCCCTCTCGAACCCTTTCTCCCCTCTCGAACCCTTTCTTCCCTCTCGAACCCTTTCTCCCCTCTCGAACCCTTTCTCCCCTCTCGAACCCTTTCTTCCCTCTCTCTCCGCCTCGAATCCCATTCCTCAACTCAAATCCCGCCTCCCCTCTCCCGAATTCCTGCTCCTTCCCTCAAATCCCTGCCTTGAGTCTCTACTCCCCTCCTCAAATCCCTTTTCCCATCCTCACATCCCTTTTCCTCCCTGAAATTCCCCGTTCCCTCCTCGAATCCCTGCTGCCTACCTCGAGTCCAACTCCCCTCCTCAAATCGCTGCTCCCTCCCTTTGCTCCCTGGCTCAGCACTAAGTTATTTTTTTTTTAACAGCGAAGTAGCACTTTTAACAAAAAATAAATCTCGTCGGGGAAGGAATGGGATTAAAGAAAAAAAAATCAATCTCGGTTTCCAGCGGTGGAAGGTTAAGAATGATTCCCAGCCTCCTCCTTCAATCGAGGGTGGATTGTGGCACCCCCAAAGCCTTCACAGCCCTTTTGGGAGGCTGAGGTTAATTAAATCCATATTTAACACCCAGTGGGTGAATTCCTGGATCCAAACTCCAGAGCGTTTGGGGGCTGTGGCTGCCATCCCAAACGCTGGGTGCAGGAAAAGCTGCTGGAATTTTTTTTTTTTTTTTTTTTTTTTTTTTTTTTTTTTTTTTTCCTTGATTGTGGATTTTTTGGCCTCAAAGGGCTGCAGGATCTTGGGGTCTTCGTGCCCAAAAAATTCAGATTTTTTTTTTTTCCAAAAATGTATAGGATGTGAACCTGGCCACAAAAGGTTTTCCTGGGAGTCCTGCAACAGCCAGGATTGACCTGGATGCTGCATTTGAAGCATGAGGAAGAAAAGGAGGAGGAGGAGGAGGAGGAGGAGGAGGAGGAGGAGGAGGAAGAAAGCGGTTATAGGCTCAGGGTGGGGAGAAAACCAAGCCCACGCTGCTGCCTGGACAAACCTGGTGGACAAGACATTCCATTTCTGCGGCAAAACCCGAGAGGTTTTTCTCTGATTTCACCGATTTTCATGCCGGAGGTTGGCTGACAGCCGCAGCCCGAGCTCTGCTGCCTTCTCTGGGGGGCACAGGAGCGGCCGAATCCCTGGAGAAAGGGACCTGTGTCCTCCAGACACGAGGGACAGGCGCTGCCCGGGGCCGAGGGGTGCTCAGAGGGCTGCATGGGATAACCCCGGTCTGCACTGGTTTGGGGTCTGCTGGGGAAAGGGAGAAAATTGAAATAATAATAATAATAAAATTGAAATGCAGAGAATAAAGAGGGAAATGGGCGTTGGCTCAATGACGGGGGCACCATTCTGGCTCTGTCCCCGCATCTGAGTGCACTGGGAGACCCTGGAGCTGCCGTCCCCCCAAACTGGGAGTACTGGGATGGCCCATTAATGGGATGCCCGTGCCACTGTCACCCCTAAAACAGGAGCCCCTCATTAACTGGGTGCCAATCCAGTTAATTAACGGGGTGCCAATCCCCACCCAGGCCAGGCGACCCCAATTAATCCCCATTACCGGGGCTCACCGGGATCCCCCATTAACACACACACCGGGATCCCCATTAACACACACACCGGGATCCCCATTCCCGGGGCACACCGGGATCCCCATTCACACCGGGATCCCCATTAACACACACACCGGGATCCCCATTCCCGGGGCACACCGGGATCCCCATTCACACCGGGATCCCCATTAACACACACACCGGGATCCCCATTCCCGGGGCACACCGGGATCCCCATTAACACACACACCGGGATCCCCATTCCCGGGGCCCACCGTGATCCCCATTCACACCGGGATCCCCGTTCCCGGGGCACACCGGGATCCCCATTAACACACACACCAGGATCCCCGTTCCCGGGGCTCACCAGGATCCCCATTAACACACACACCGGGATCCCCATTCACACCGGGATCCCCATTAACACACACACACCGGGATCCCCGTTAACACACACACACCGGGATCCCCATTCACACCGGGATCCCCGTTCCCGGGGCTCACCAGGATCCCCATTAACACACACACCGGGATCCCCATTCACACCGGGATCCCCATTAACACACACACACCGGGATCCCCGTTAACACACACACACCGGGATCCCCATTCACACCGGGATCCCCGTTCCCGGGGCTCACCAGGATCCCCATTAACACACACACACCGGGATCCCCATTCACACCGGGATCCCCGTTCCCGGGGCTCACCGGGATCCCCATTCACACCGGGATCCCCGTTCCCGGGGCTCACCAGGATCCCCATTAACACACACACACACCGGGATCCCCATTCACACCGGGATCCCCGTTCCCGGGGCTCACCAGGATCCCCATTAACACACACACCGGGATCCCCATTCACACCGGGATCCCCATTAACACACACACACCGGGATCCCCGTTAACACACACACACCGGGATCCCCATTCACACCGGGATCCCCGTTCCCGGGGCTCACCAGGATCCCCATTAACACACACACACCGGGATCCCCATTCACACCGGGATCCCCGTTCCCGGGGCTCACCAGGATCCCCATTAACACACACACACCGGGATCCCCATTCACACCGGGATCCCCGTTCCCGGGGCCGCCCCGCCCGGCAGCACGGGCAGGGGGCGTGTCCCAGGGGCAGAGGCCGGGGGCGTGTCCTGACGGGGCGTGTCCCCGCGCATGCGCACTGCGCCCCGCCTCTTACGCAACTCCTCCCGCCGCCTTTCCCGCCCTCCCCCTCTCCCCCCTCCGCCTCCCCCTATCGCGCGCTACGTGCGCGGCCGCGTGGCGCCGCCGCGCGCACGCGCACGCGCCGTCCGCGTGCGTGCCTCCCTCCCTCCCTCTCTCCCTCCCTTCCCCCTCCCTCCCTTCCCTCCCTCTCCGCTCTCCGCTCTCCTCTCCCCGCGCTCCCACAACCGCGGCCGCCTCCAGTCGGGAGCGCGCGCGCGCGCCCCCGCCCCTCCCTCCTCCTCCTCCTCCTCCCTCCTTCCTCCTCATCTTCCTCCTCCTCCTCCTCCGCCGCTCCCGCCGCCGCCGCCGCCGCCGCTCGCTCCCGGTGCTGTCGGTGCGGAGCCGCCGCCGCGCGCCGCCCTTCCCGCGCCGCCCCGCCGGGGGGGGCGCAGCCCCGCCGCCGCCGCGCTCCCGCCATGCCGGAGAAGCGGCCGTTCGAGCGGCTGCCCGCCGACGTGTCCCCCCTCAACTATGGGCTCTGCCTCAAGCCGGACCTCATCGACTTCACCTTCGAGGGCAAGCTGGAGGCCGCCGTGCAGGTACGGGGGCTCCCCTTCCCCCGCCGCTGGGCCGCCACACTGCTGCTTCTTCCTCATCATCATCATCGTCATCCTCCTCTTGGCGCTCCTCCTCTGAGGGGTCCCGCCGGCCGCTCTCGGGGGACCATGGATGCTCCTCGCCCGCTGAGGGTGTTCTCTGTCCCGGCCGTGCGCTGAGGGTGGCTCCGGGGCAGGTGCAGGGAGGCCCCCGGCCTCTCCCCGCTGTGAGTTTCCCCTCAGCGCCCGTCCACAGGCGCTCCGTGAGCCCGGCTCCCTCACGGCCCTCGGGCTTACACCGGGATCCGCCCAAAGCCGCCGAGGCCCCGCGGCTCCTCCCGGGATCACCGGCATCTCCCCGGGGATGGGCCGGCGTCCCGGAGCCGCTCACCCCTCGGGGATCCCCCCGCGGTGCCCGGTTTCCCCGGTTTTCCCCGGTTTTCCCCGGGGATGGTTCGGGGTTTGGCTGGAGAAGCGTGTGCCCGGTGTGTGAGGGTAGGCCGCGGCTGTGGCACCGGGATGGGAGAGGCTGGGCCGGCCCGAAACGCCGCGGTTTGCTGCGGTTTTTTATTATTATTATTATTATTATTTAAAATTTATCCTGCGAAGCGAGAAAAAAAAAAAAAATCCTCCTGGCCGTGCTCGTGTTTCGGAGCCGGAACCAGTTCTGTGAAATCCTTCGAGTCTCTCCCAGTCACTGGCATCGGCCGCTCGGGCCGAGATTTCCCGAATTTTATCATTTTTCTATTTCCCGAATAGCTTTCACGGCTAATTTTTATTGACAGATTTTCTCTTATTTTTTATTTCTTCCTCCCCCGTTGCGATTTGAGATTGAATTCTGTTTGGGTTTTTCCTTGATTTGTTTTCTTTTTTTTTTTTTTTTTTTCCTCCTGCACATTAGATGGTTGCTCGGAGAGCTCACAAAAAAAAATATTTAAAAGGAGATTTTTTTTAAGTCTTAAGATGTGAGCTTTAAAAGGGCTGATTCAACCTGGTTTTAAAGCGAGGTAATAAACGCAAAGAGGCAATAAAACCCGCACAGGTAAAAGAGGAGGGTGAGTTTTTTCCCCCTGAGGAAGGGGACGAGGAGGAAATCTTGTGACTTTAGGGACCTTTGCAGGAACCCAAAGGAGACACGAGGAACTCGGCGTCATGTGAACAGCACGAATTTAAAAAAAAAAACAACAAAACAACAAAAAACCTTTAAGTCTCCTGCTGGATTTGATCCCGGCTCAGGGGAGGTTTTCCTTCCAACCTCGACACTTTTAATTTAATTTTATTTCTTTTTAGCCGCATTTTAGTTTAAAACCAAAAAAAAAAGGCAAAAATAATTAAAAAAAATTTTAAAAAATGCCCTGTTTTAAAAGAAATTCCCCATCCCTTCCAGCTTTAATCCCAGACACTTTTATTCCTGTGCTGGCAGCAGAGTTGCTGTTGCCCGGCCCCGTTCCAGCTGTGGGGCTGTAAATGGGATCACTGAACTCATCCAGGTTAAAAATAACCCCCAGGGCAGGAGCAGAGCGGGATTTGGAAGCTTTTGAAGCCACTAGCTGAGGAGAGAGGAGCCTTGGGAAGTTCTTTGGGATGTAGGAATGCTCAGGGGTTCCTCTTGGTTGGTTTGTAGGGGTTTTTTTTTGGGGTTGTTTTATTTTTGGGGAGGTTTTTTTGGGGTATCCTGGATTCTTGGAGCAGCAGGTTTTAGCTGGAGGTGTGGGATCTTGAGTTTCTTCACCAGCACTGGAGGCATGAGCTGAGGAAAAGCAATGAAAACTCCACAGGTTCTTCAGGCTGTAAAAAAAACAACCCAAAAAACTCTTATTCATGTTCAGGAGGAGCTGCTCTGGTGTCCCCACAGGAGAGAGGAGAGGAAAAAAAAATGAAATAAAAAGCTCAACCAGAAAAAAAACCCAAAAAACCCTTATTCACATTCTGGAGGAGCTCCTCTTGTGTCCTCACTGGAGAGAAAAAAAAATGGAATAAAAAACTCAACAAAAAAACCCCAAAAATCTTTATTCACATCCCAGAGGAGCTGCTCTGGTGTCCCCACAGGAGAGAGGAGACAGAAAAAAAAATTTAAATAAAAAACCCCAAAACCCCTTATTCACATCCTGGAGGAGCTCCTCTGGTATCCCCACAGGAGAGAGAGGAAAAAAAAAAACCCTAAATAAAAAACCCAACCCAAAAAAAACCCCAAAAAACCCTTATTCACATTCTGGAGGAGCTCCTCTTGTGTCCTCACTGGAGAGAAAAAAAAATGGAATAAAAAACTCAACAAAAAAACCCCAAAAATCTTTATTCACATCCCAGAGGAGCTGCTCTGGTGTCCCCACAGGAGAGAGGAGAGAGAAAAAAAAATGAAATAAAAAACTCAACAAAATAAAACCCCAAAAACCTTTATTCACATCCCAGAGGAGCTGCTCTGGTGTCCCTACAGGAGAAAGGAGAGGAAAAAAAATGAAATAAAAAGCTCAACCAGAAAAAAAACCTAAAAAACCTTTGTTAACATCTTGGAGGAGCTGCTCTGGTGTCCCTACAGGAGAGAGAAAAAAAATTTAAATAAAAAACCCCCCAAAAATCTTTATTCACATCCTGGAGGAGCTGCTCTGGTGTCCCCACAGGAGAGAGGAGAGAGAAAAAAAATGAAATAAAACCCAAAACCCAACCCCCAAAGGAGTGAGAGCTTTTTAACCCCAAATCTGAAGAATCTCTCTTTATTTTGGCTGCCTCTGAACCCTTTGCTGAGCCCTGGGGGTGAGGGCAGGGCCGTGGAGCAGCTGGAAAAAGCTGCTTTTGGAGAATGTCCTTTTGGAGAATCTCCTTTTGGAGAATGTCCTTTTGGAGAATCCCCTTTTGGAGAATCTCCTTTTCCTCCCTGGGGCTGTCCCAAAGCACAGAGGGAAAATAAATCCCAGGGGAAAAGTCTCTGCACCTTGGTGGGGAGAGGAGTTCCCAGAGGTTTGGTGTTCATCAGGGCTGAGCAAAAATGGGAATGGTCAGGGGGTTTTAGTGAGCTGGGCTAGAAAATAATAATAATGATCAGGGTGTTTTTATTGAGTTGGTCTAGAAAAAAAAAATCAGTGTGGTTTGAGTTGGTCTAGAAAAAAAAGTCTGTATTTTTGTTGAGTTGGTCTAGAAAATAATAGTAATTGTCAGTGTGTTTTTATTGAGCTGGTCTAGAAAATAATAATGATTTTTAGTGTTTTTTTAAATTGAGTTGGTCTAGAAAATAATAATAGTTATCAGTGTGTTTTTATTGAGCTGGTCTAGAAAAAGGAGTCAGTGTGTTTTGAGTTGGTCTAGAAAAAAATCAGTGTGTTTTTATTGAGCTGGTCTAGAAAAAAAAATCAGTGTGTTTTGAGTTGGTCTAGAAAAAAAAGTCTATATTTTTGTTGAGTTGGTCTAGAAAATAATAATAATAATGATAATTTTCAGTGTGTTTTTATTGAGCTGGTCTAGAAAATAATAATGATTTTTAGTGTTTTTTTTAATTGAGTTGGTCTAGAAAATAATAATGATTTTTAGTGGTTTTTTTATTGAGCTGGTCTAGAAAATAATAATTATCGGTGGGTTTTTAGTGAGATGGTCTAGAAAATAATAATTATCAGTGTGTTTTTATTGAGTTGGTCTAGAAAATAATAATAATAATAATTTTCAGTGTGTTTTTATTGGGCTGGTCTAGAAAAAGGAGTCAGTGTGTTTTGAGTTGGTCTAGAAAAAAATCAGTGTAATTTTTATTGAGTTGGTCTAGAAAATAATAATTGTCAGGGTGTTTTTGTTGAGCTGGTTTAGAAAAAAATCAGTGTGTTTTTATTGGGCTGGTCTAGAAAAAAAATCAGTGTTTTGAGTTGGTCTAGGAAAAAAAGTGTATTTTTGTTGAGTTGGTCTAGAAAATAATAGTAATTATCAGTGTGTTTTTATTGAGCTGGTCTAGAAAATAATAATTATCAGTGGGTTTTTAGTGAGATGGTCTAGAAAAAATTAATAATTATCTGTGTTTTTATTGAGTTGGTCTAGACAAAAAGATCAGTGTATTTTTATTGAGCTGGTCTAGAAAAAAAATCAGTGTGTTTTTGTTGAGCTGGTCTAGAAAATAATAATAATGATCAGTGTGTTTTGAGTTGATCCAGAAAAAATAATAATTATCAGTGTGTTTTTATTGAGCTGGTCTAGAAAATAATAATGATTTTCAGTGTGTTTTTGTTGAGCTGGTTTAGAAAAAAATCAGTGTATTTTTGTTGAGCTGGTCTAGAAAATAATAATGATTATCAGTGTATTTTTGTTGAGTTGGTCGAGAAAAAAAAATCAGTGTATTTTTGTTGAGCTGGTCTAGAATGATTTCAGTGGTTTTTAATAATAATAATGATTTCAGTGTTTTTTAATTGAGTTGGTCTAGAAAATAATAATAATTATCAGTGTGTTTTGAGTTGATCTAGAAAAAAAATCAGTATATTTTTGTTGAGTTGGTCTAGAAAAGAATAATAATTATCAATGTGTTTTGAGTTGGTCTAGAAAAAAATAATTATCAGTGTGTTTTTATGGAGCTGGTCTAGAAAATAATAATAATTTTCAGTGTTGCTGTAAACTCACGGAGACAAAAGTGGGTTTATGTCAAAACATGAAATTATTTTGGGCTTTTTTGAGTGGGAAAATACCTGGGCTGCCTCCTCTTGAAGGTCCAGTTGTTCTTTTTTGGTTTTGTTTTGATTTTTTAATACCAATCAATACCAATTGCCATCTCCTCTGCTCCATCCCACCTGCATGATGGCAATAATTAAATGATGGCAATAATTAAATGATGGCAATTATTAAATAAACCTGACCCAAACTTCTGAAGCTTTGACACCAAAAAAACCACCAACCCCAAAAAACCAGAAAAAAACCCTTTCCAGAGGCTCCAAAATACTTTATTTGTTTTATTATTTGCCATCTTTATTTATTTTATTATTTGCCATCTTTAAGAGCAGAGTGGAATTAATGCAGGCCAAACAAACACTTGATCATTTTTTCTCCCTCCAATAACAGGATTTTTTTCCCTCTTTTTGGAGAATTTGGGGCTTTCAAACCCCAGGAAAAAAACCTAAAAAAATTAAAATACAATAAAATAAAATAAAATGTGCCAGGCTTGGCGTTGGGGCAGGCCACTCGTGTTGGCTTTAGGAGCTATAAATAACCACTGTGTGAACGTTGGCTGCTTCTGTGGCAGCTCCAGATAATCTCCAGAGGATCAAAAAAGAGGTTGGAAAAGCAGGAAAAAGGAGTGGGACCTGTTTGGTACAGGAATGATGCTGAAATCTTGATGAGTTTTCATTTCATGGCACTTAAAATGCCTTTATCTGTTTAAAGTTTTTGACTGGTTGTTCCAGTTTTTTTTTTTTTTTTCTTTTTTTTCTTTCCCAAAGAATATGATTTTGTGGTCCCATGAAGAGTTTCAGAGTCCTGTCAGTGGTGTAACAGTTATATGAAGTGGTACAGGTGAAATTTATCACAGTTGAAAGCCCTCCCCCCCCCCAAAAAAAAAAGAAAAAAGGAAAAAAAGAGAAAAAAAAAAAAAAAAAAGGGAAAAAGAAAAGGGAAAAAAGATAAGAAAAAAAGAAAAGGGAAAGAAAAAGAAAAGGGAAAAAAGAAAAAAAAAAGAAAAGGGAAAAAAAGGAAAAAAAGAGAAGGGAAAAAAAGAAGAAAAAGGAAAAAAAGAAAAAAGAAAAAAGAAAAGAAAAAAAGAAAAGGGGAAAAAAGAAAAGAGAAAAGGAAAAAAGAAAAAAGGGAAAAGGAAGAAAGAAAAAAGAAAAGGGAAAAGGAAGAAAGAAAAAAGAAAAGGGAAAAAAGGAAGAAAGAAAAAAGAAAAAAAGAAAAGGGGAAAAAAGGAAAAAAGAAAAGGAAAAAAGAAAAGGGAAAAAAGGAAAAAAGAAAAGGGAAAAGGAAAAAAGGAAAAAAAAAAAGAAAAAACAAAAGGGAAAAAAGGAAAAAAGAAAAGGGGAAAAACCCCCAAAAAAACCAAAAAACCCAAAAAAAACCAAAAAAACAAACACAAAAAACCCCCAATCCTGAGATGCGCTGTTTCCAAGGAGCCCCGGTCCCAGCTGGGGCTGTCCCCTGTCCCCTGTCCCCTGTCCCCCTCCTGTGACTGTTGTGTCCCTTCTGTCCTCTGCCAGGTTTAAACTGCATTTTCTGGGGACGTCTCCCAGTTCTCACTGGGGCTGGAAATGGCTCATCTTCGTTACCCCTCCCTTGGCTGGGCTTTAATTAATTACCCAGGGCCTGGATATCAGCTCAGGGCCTGCCATTGCCCAGGCGGGGAAAAATTTAGTATTGTTCCATTTTTTCCACTTTTTTGGCGTTTGGAAGGGTTGGAAACAAAGAAGGGAGGTGTGACCCTGGTGTGGTCCTGTTTTAGGCTTTTAAATCCAGTTTTTTAGTGCTCCAGAGGCTCACCTGTGAGGGGCAGGGCTGCCTCCCAATTCCTGCTGTTTCCCTGCCCATAAATCCCCTTCCTTGAGATGAGCTCAGGGCCTGGTTTATCAGCTCAGGGCACTTGTATTTATTGCTCAGTGTCTGGATAAAATTTTATTATTATTTTTATTTTTATTTCATTATTTTGGGTTTTGGGAGGGCTGGAGGATGTGTGACCCTGATGTTGTCCAACTTTAGGCTTTCAAATCCAGTTTTTAGTGCTCCAGAGGCTCACCTGTGAGGGGCAGGGCTGCCTCCAAATTCCTGCTGTTTCCCTGCCCAGAAATTCCCTTCCTTGAGATGGACTCAGGGCCTGGTTTATCAGCTCAGGGCACTTGTATTGCTCAGTGTCTGGATAAAATTTTATTATTATTTCTATTTTTTCCATTTTTTTGGCTCTTGGAAGGGCTGGAGGATGTGTGACCCTGATGTCATCCAGCTTTAGGCTTTTAAATCCCATTTTTTAACACTCACCTGTGAGGGGCAGGGCTGCCTCCAAATTCCTGCTGTTTCCCTGCCCAGAAATTCCCTTCCTTGAGATGATCTCAGGGCCTGGCATTGCTCAGTGTCTGGGGAAAACTTTAGTATTATTCTAATTTTTTTCCACTTTTTTGGCTTTTGGAAGTCTGGAAACAAAGAAGGGATGTGTGACCCTGGTGTGGTCCAGTTTTAGGCTTTCAAATCCCATTTTTTAACACTCACCTGTGAGGGGCAGGGCTGCCTCCAAATTCCTGCTGTTTCCCTGCCCAGAAATTCCCTTCCTTGAGATGATCTCAGGGCCTGGCATTGCTCAGTGTCTGGGGAAAACTTTATTATTAGTTTTATTTTTATTTCATTTTTTTGGCTTTTGGAAGGGCTGGAAATGAAGAAGAGATGTGTGACCCTGGTGTCATCCAGCTTCAGGCTTTTAAATCCCATTTTTTTGTACTCCAGAGGCTCACCTGTGAGGGGCAGGGCTGCCTCCCAAATTCCTGCAGTTTCCCTGCCCATAAATCCCCTTCCTGGCAGATGATTCACGTGTCCCTGCCTGGAAACTCCAGCAGCGTGTCCTCTGCTTGTAGAACAACTTATCAGGGAAGAATTTACAACCTGGGCTCTTTTCAAACCCCTGCTGCAGCTCCTCTGATGCTTTGTCTTTGGCAATATTTAACTGCTGCTTTTTTTTTTTTTTTTATGGGTGAATTATGCAATATCTGCTGGCCTGAGGAGGGGATAGAGTGATCTTTGGTGGTTAAAGATTAATTGTGACCCTCTGCTGTGGAATCTTTGGGGGATTTGGAGCTCCCTGGGTGGAGGATTTGTGCTCCTGGGGACGGTGAGGAGCTCATCCAGGAGAAACCCTCTGCTGTCCACTGGTGGAATTTTGGTGTTTCCAGCACATGAAATTAAACCTGAGGTGGAGGGTGAAAGGGTTTGGCAGCACCTCAGGGCTCTCCTTCTGTCAGCAGCTCAAAAAGAGAGATTTTTTTTATCTTTCTGCCTTCCAAAAAGGTTTTTTCAGGCCCAGAATTCCCAAGGCTGGGATGGATTTTCAACAATCACAAAAATGGATTTATTCCTCCCTGTGAATTTACTCCGTTTATTCTGGAGCTGGATGTGCTTTGGGGAATTTTTCCATTTGGCCAATTAATCCTGAAGTTGTTAATTTTCCTCCTTGGCCACCAGAATTTGCTCAAAAATAGAGATATTTTTTATTTTTCTGCCTTCCAAAAAGGTTTTTTCAGCCCCAGAATTCCTAAGGCTGGGATGGATTTGCAGCGATCACAAAAATGGATTTACTCCTCCCTGAGAATTTACTCCATTTATTCTGGAGCTGGATGTGCTTTGGGGAATTTTTCCTGTGGGCTAATTAATTCTGGAGGTGTTAATTTTCCTCCTTGGCCACTGAAATTTGCTCAAAAAAATACAGATTTTTTTAATCTTTCTCTCTTCCAAAAAGGTTTTTTCAGGCCCAGAATTCCCAAGGCTGGGATGGATTTTCAGCAATCACAAAAATGGGATTTACTCCTCCCTGTGAATTTACTCCATTTATTCTGGAGCTGGATGTGTTTTGGGGAATTTTTCCATTTGGCCAATTAATCCTGAAGTTGTTAATTTTCCTCCTTGGCCACCAGAATTTGCTCAAAAATAGAGAGATTTTTTATTTTTCTGCCTTCCAAAAAGGTGTTTTCAGCCCCAGAATTCCTAAGGCTGGGATGGATTTTCAACAATCACAAAAAATGGATTTACTCCTCCCTGTGACTCTCTGGAGCTGGATGTGCTTTGGGGAACTTTTCCTGTGGGCTAATTAATTCTGGAGGTGTTAATTTTCCTCCTTGGCCACTGAAATCTGCAGGAGATACATGTTAATAAATCTCTTTATTCTTGCTCTCCTCCTTGTAAGGCTTGAATTCTTCCAAAAGCCACCACGCCCTGGAACACAAAACCTGGAGTAAATTTAGGTTTCTATTTTTAGAAAGAGAGAGAGAAAAAAAAAAGAAATTGCTTTAAAAAAAAAACCTCCACGTGCAGTTGTTGTGGTGCTGCTTTTCCAGAAGGGTTCTGGAGCCAAAAAATGGAATTATTTGGGCTCTGGAGCCAAAAAATGGAATTATTTGGGCTCTGGAGCCAAAAAATGGAATTATTTGGGCTCCAGCAGATCCCTGTGGGTGCACCTCATCTTTTATTTCAGGTTTAAATCCCTCTTTAAGATCCTAAAAAAACCTGGGAATTGTTTTCTGTCGAATCTTTTCCCTGTTCTGAGCAGCAAAAGTTTTTACAGCACCTTTAGGTGTGGGTTGGCAGAGCCAAATAATTGAGTTTTTTGCTTTTTTTTTTCCTTCAAATTTGAAATTTTGGGGATATTTCAGTTGTTTTTTCCTGTTGGATGAGGTTTTCTTTTTTAGGTATTCTTGGGCAGAGCCAAATAATTGAATTTTTTGCTCTTTTTCCCCTCAAATGTGAAATTTTTGGGGATATTTCAGTTGTTTTCTCCTGTTGGATGAGGTTTTCTTTTTTAGGCCTTGTTTGGCAGAGCCAAATAATCAATTTTTTTTCTCTTTTTCCCTTCAAATGTGAAATTTTGGGGCTATTTCAGCTGTTTTTCTTGCTGGATGAGTTTTCCCTGACCTCAAAACAATGGATTGAATTCTGATTAATTCAGAATTTTTCATTGAATTAATTCAGTTTTTCATTGAATTCCTCCTGCACTGCCTTGAGATTGGTAGAAAATAAAAACAAAAATAAAAATAAAAATTACCTAAAAATAGGTAATTGCCTGTTTAAAGGAGCCTCTGGATTTTCTCTGCTTCAACTCAAACTTTATTTTTCAGGCTCCACTGAAAACTGTGTCCTGGAAAAAAAAGTTGTTTTATTTTTTACAAAAAAGAAAAGATGAAGCCCATTGTTAAAGTGACATTTTCTGCACTTTGGACAGCTCCCAATCCAGAGAGATTTGGATTTATGGATGGAATAAAAACTCTCCAGACATTTATAAAAAAAGCTGCTCTCATCCTGATTTTTCTGCTTTTTTATTATTATTATTATTAATTTTTTTTTTTTTTTTTTTTTTTTTTTTTTAAGAAAAACCTTGAGAAAAAAAAACCCTCAGACTACATTATTTTGGTTAACAAAAAAAACCCTTTTGAGCTTTGATTCTTTGGGTTTGGGGCCAATATTGTGAATTTTTCAGTTCCGTGCGTTCAGAACTGGGGAGAGGAAAATAAAAAAAGGGAATTTCAGGTGGTGAATTTTTGGTGGGAGGAATCAGCTCTACCTTTTGTCACCTCAGCTGCTCAATTTGCTCTCAGAGCTCTGCAAAAAAATGTTATTTTCACGGCCGGGCTGGGCTCATTAATTCAAATTATAATTGGATTTTAATGCCATAATGTCATTGGAGAGGTGCTGGGACACCAACAGAGAGGCACCAACAGCTCTAAAAGTGTAAACTTTTACCTAATATTTATTAATTAAATATTAATTAATTAAATATTAAATTAAATATTAATTAAATTAAATATTAATTAAAATAATATTTATTAAATCAAATATTTATTAAATTAAATGTTTATTAAATTAAATATTTATTAAATAAATTTAATTGATTAGTTAAACGTACATAAAATTTATTCATTATCTTTAATAAATTTTTTTTAATAAATTAAATTTACTTTATTAATTAAATAAATTCCCTTAATTAGGGGCTTTGTTTAGCCCAGAGAGGCCAAGGAGAAGCTCCTGGCTGAGGTTGGGGTTGTTGAGGTTGAGGTTAGGGATGTTAAATCACCAAATTTCAGTTCTTTTATCCTCTTTTGTCCATAAACAGACTTTAAATTCAGGTTTTGTGTCCCAGGTGACAGAGGGGTTTATTTATGGGTTTATTTTTGGGTTTATTTATGGGTTTATTTTTGGGTTGGTTTGTTCCCTGGCGGGGCTCAGGGAGGAGTGAGGGGACTCCTGAGCCTTTTCTGGGGCTGGGGGAACAAAAATTGTGATTTGTGTGTTTCCTGTGAGGTGAGCTGGAAACTGAGCAGGCACAGAGCCGTGGGGACGTGGAGTTTGGGTTGGAAAAGTCCTTAAATCCCAGCTTTGGGATCCTGGAATTCGGGTTGGAAGGGGATCTTAAATCCCATCCTTGAGATCCTGGAATTTGGGTTGGAAGGGACCTTAAATTCACCCTTGGGATTGTGGAATTTGGATTGGAAGGGAACTTAAATCCGATATTGGGATTGTGGAATTTGAGTTGGAAGGGACCTTAAATCCCAGCTTTGGGATCTTGAAATTCAGGTTGGAAAGACCTTAAATCCATCCTTGAGATTGTGGAGTTTGGGTTGGAAGGACCTTAAATCTCAGCTTTAGGATCTTGGAATTTGGGTTGGAAGGGATTTTAAATCCCATCCTTGAGATCTTGGAATTTGGGTTGGAAGGACCTTAAATCCCATATTGGGATTGTGGAATTTGGGTTGGAAAGGACCTTAAATCCCATCTTTGGAATCCTGGAATTTGAGTTGGAAGGGATCTTAAATCCAGCTTTGGGATCGTGGAGTTTGGGTTGGAAGGGAACTTAAATCCCAGCTTTGGGATCTTGGAATTCATGTTGGAAGGACCTTAAATTCATCCTTGAGATTATGGAGTTTGGGTTGGAAGGGGAGCTTAAATCCCAGCTTTGGAATCCTGGAATTCAGGTTGGAAAGACCTTAAATCCATCCTTGGGATCTTGGAATTTGGGTTGGAAGGGACCTTGAATCCAGCCTTGGGATTGTGGAATTCAGGTTGGAAGGACCTTAAAGCCCAGATTTGGGTTGGAAGGGACCTTAAATCCCATTTAGGGCCACCCAGCGACTCCTCCCACGGGCCCAGAGTGCTGGAATGGACAATTCCAGGGATCCAACTTCCCTGGGCAATCCATTCCAGCCTCCACAGGGGACGATTCCTCCTTTACATCCCATCCAGCCCTGTCCTCTGACACTTCAAACCCAGAAATCCGCTTTTCCTGGCGCTCCAGGCCCTTGGAAACTCATCCCATTTTCCTTCTGGCTCCTTTCAGGAGAGACCCAAACCCAAGGGACCCTTTAAACCTTCACCAATCCCAGTTTTCCCAGTTTTTCCTCCCTCTGCTCCTTCCTTGTCCTTCCTGCTGGAATCCAGAGCTGGAGGCAGCTCCAGGAGCTTCCCACTGATGGCTCCAGATGTTCACAGGATGGTTTAAAGTTATTAAAATAATAAAAAGGGGTGGAGTTTTTAGGCTTTAATGATTCTGGGGTAGGAAGCAGTTTCTTGGTGCCTGTTACGGGATTTTTTACTCCTTTATTTTCATTATTTTCACTCCTTTATCCTTTTTCACTGCTGCTGTCTCCTGGCAGAATTCCTGAGCAGACAGAATCCCCATCTCCATCCAGATCATTCTGGTGCTCCCAGCCATAAATTTCTGAATAACTCCCTTTTTTTATTATTATTTTTTTATTTTAATAAACTCCCAAATATTTTAACCTCCTTTTTTTTTTTTTTTTTTTTTTTTTTTTTTTTTTTTTTTTTTTGTGAATTAATTTATATTTCATTTGAATTCCTCTGCATTCCAGCAGAGAACTGGCAGAACCCCACGTGGTTTATCCCTACCCCAGGAGCTGGCACTTGGTAAATAAATCCGAGTGTGTGGAGCCAAGAGCTGGCAGAAGGGGAAAAGCTCCCAGGAAAAGGGGAAGGAGAATCTCCTGGCAGATGTTTTTTGAAGCTGAGGAGTTCTGACAGCGTGGAGCACACACAGATGTGTTGGTGATCATCTCCAAAAAAGAGAATTTTTTTTGCTCTTCGTCTCTTTTAGGCCACCCCTAAAGGAGGCTGATGGGCTTAAAATCAGTTTTTATTTGGTTTGGATTCCCAGGCCTGCACAAAGGCCCCATTGTGAAGTTTTCAGTTGGTTTTTTTTTTTTTTTTTTTGGTTTTTTTTTTGTTTTTTTTTTTTTTTTTTTTTTTTTTTTTTTTGTTTTTTTGTTTTTAACCCAGCACGAAAAATACAGACCTTAAATATGGATTAATATTAAATTATGACACATTAAATACGGAGATGAGCGGCTCACGCTCTGGGACCAACCCCACCACACCTCACCCTCCTTTAACCACCCCAAACACCCAAATCTCCCTCAGAACAGCTGGATGAGAGGTGAGAATCCCCATTTCCCCCTGATGCTGATGGAGTTTCTCCTGCAGGTGAAAAATGCCACCAACCAGATCGTGATGAACTGTGCTGACATCGACATCATCACGGCCTCCTACGCCCCTGAAGGAGACGAAGGTAAGGGTCTGGATTCTGTGTGTGCCCTGGGAGCTGCTGCCAGCAGCTCTGAGAACAGTGATGTGGGGCTTTGATAAGCTCAGCCCCGCCCCTGGCAGCGCACAATTCCTTATCTTGGTTCTGCTTGTGGCATGGGGAAAGGAATTCCTTCAGTTGTGTTGGGCTGAGTAATTCCTTCAGTTGGCTTTAGGTGGAAGAGTTTCCTTCAGTTGTGTGATGGTAAATGGTTTCCTGCAGTTCTTATGGTGAATAAATCCTTCAGTTGTTTTTAGGTGAAGGAATTCCTTCAGTTGTTTTTAGGTGGAAGAATTTCCTTAAGTTATGGTAAAGAATTCCTTCAGTTCTTATGGTGAATAAATCCTTCAGTTGTTTTTAGGTGGAAGAATTCCTTCAGTTGTGTTATGGTAAAGAGTTTCCTTCAGTTGTTTTTAGGTGAAGGAATTCCTTCAGTTTTTACGGTGAATAAATCCTGCAGTTATCTTTAGGTGAAGGAATTTCTTCAGTTGTGTTACGGTGAATAAATCCTTCAGTTGTGTTATGGTAAAGAATTCCTTCAGTTGTTATGGTGGAGAAATTCCTTCAGTTGTGTTGTGGTGAGTAAATCCTTCAGTTGTTTTTAGGTGGAAGAATTTCCTTAAGTTATGGTAAAGAATTCCTTCAGTTCTTATGGTGGAGAAATACATTCGGTTGTGTTGTGGTGAATAAATCCTTCAGTTGTGTTATGGTAAAGAATTTCCTTCAGTTCTTACAGTGAATAAATCCTTCAGTTGTTTTTAGGTGGAAGAATTTCCTTCAGTTGTTTTTAGGTGAAGGAATTCCTTCAGTTGTGTTATGGTGAATAAATCCTTCAGTTGGAAGAATTTCCTTCAGTTGTGTTATGGTAAAGGGTTTCCTTCAGTTCTTATGGTGGAGAAATACATTCAGTTGTGTTATAGTAAAGAATTCCTTCAGTCATGTTATGGTAAAGAATTTCCTTCAGTTCTTGTGGTGAATAAATCCTTCAGGTTTTTGTAGGTGGAAGAATTTCCTTCACTTGTGTTATGGTAAAGAATTCATTCAGTTGTGTTATGGTAAAGAGTTTCCATCAGTTGTTTTTAGGTGAAGGAATTCCTTCAGTTGTTATGGTAAAGAAATCCTTTAGTTGTGTTATGGCAAAGAAATCCTTCAGTTGTGTTATGGTGAATTTTCTTATGGTAAAGAAATTCCCTCAGTTTTATGGTAAAGAAATTCCCTCAGTTTTATGGTAAAGAAATCCCCTCAGTTGTTTTATGGTAAAGAAAATCCTTCAACTGTTTTATGGTGAAGGAATTCCCTCAGTTTAATGGTAAAGAAATTCCCTCAGCTGTTTTGTGGTGAATAAATCCTTCAGTTGGATTATGGTGAAGGAATTCCCTCAGTTGTGTTTTGGTGAAGGAATTCCCTCAGTTGTTTAATGGCAAAGAAATCCCTTCAGTTTTTATGGCAAAGAAATTCCCTCAGTTATGGTGAATAAATCCTTCAGTTGTTTTATGGTGAAGAAAATTCTTCAATTGTTTTATGGTGAAGGAATTCCCTCAGTTTAATGGTAAAGGAATTCCCTCAGCTGTGTTTTGGTGAAGGAATTCCTTTAGTTGTTTAATGGCAAAGAAATCCCTTCAGTTGTTTTATGGCAAAGAAATTCCCTCAGTTGTGTTTTGGTGAATAAATCCTTCAGTTATTTTATGGTAAAGAAATCCCCTCAGCTGTGTTATGGTGAAGAAATCCCTTCAGTTGTTTTATGGTAAAGAAATTCCTTCAGTTGAGTTATGGTGAATAAATCCTTCAGTTGTTTTATGGGGAAGGAATTCCTTCAGTTGTTTAATGGCAAAGAAATTCCCTCAGTTTTTATGGCAAAGAAATTCCCTCAGTTTTTATGGTAAAGAAATCCTTACAGTTGAGTTATGGTGAATAAATCCCTCAGTTGTTTTATGGTAAAGAAATCCCTTCAGTTTTTATGGCAAAGAAATCCCTTCAGTTTTATGGTGAATAAATCCTTCAGTTGTTTTATGGTGAAGAAATTCCCTCAGTTTTTATGGCAAAGAAATTCCCTCAGTTATGGTGAATAAATCCTTCAGTTGTTTTATGGTAAAGGAATTCCTTTAGTTGTTTAATGGTAAAGAAATCCCCTCAGCTGGTTTATGGTAAAGAAAATCCTTCAATTGTTTTATGGGGAAGGAATTCCCTCAGTTTAATGGTAAAGGAATTCCCTCAGCTGTGTTTTGGTGAAGGAATTCCCTCAGTTGTTTAATGGCAAAGAAATCCCTTCAGTTTTTATGGCAAAGAAATTCCCTCAGTTGTGTTATGGTGAATAAATCCTTCAGTTGTTTTATGGTAAAGAAATTCCTTCAGTTATGTTTTGGTGAATAAATCCTTCAGTTGTTTTATGGTAAATGAATTCCTTCAGTTGTTTAATGGCAAAGAAATTCCCTCAGTTTTTATGGCAAAGAAATCCCTTCAGTTTTATGTTGAATAAATCCTTCAGTTGTTTTATGGTAAAGAAAGTGTCCCCACGTCTCCTGAGGGCTGGAGGCAGAGGATGTTGAGCTGCTTTGATGTTATTTCCGTACCTGGATATCTCATAAACTCCTCCAAGAACATCACCTGGACCTGTGGATTTGGGGATATTGAGAATATTCCCTGTCAGGAATGCAGCAATAACAACCTGCAGTAGGAAATAATCCCAGGAGAGGATTTGGGAGAGCACAGAAAACATGGAATTGGCATTTAGCAGCATTTTCTGAGCCTTGGGCAGCGTGGAAAAGAGACCAGGGGGGATCCAGCCCGGGGTGAGGGGCTGCAGGAATGGAAGCTCCTGGAGAAGTCTGTAACACTCAGCTGCAGTCCTTGGAAATGGGAATAAAGGGAAAAAGCAGCCAGGAATTCCAGTTTTCACCGAGGAAATGGAAATAAAGGGAAAAAGCAGCCAGGAATTCCAGTTTGTCACTGAAGAAATGGGAATAAAGGGAAAAAGCAGCCAGGAATTCCAGTTTGTCACTGAGGAAATGGGAATCAATGGAAAAAGCAGCCAGGAATTCCAGAGTTTGTCACTGAGGAAATGGGAATAAATGGAAAAAGCAGCCAGGAATTCCAGTTTGTCACTGAAGAAATGGGAATAAAGGAAAAAAGCAGCCAGGAATTCCAGTTTGTCACTGAGGAAATGGAAATAAATGGAAAAAAGCAGCCAGGAATTCCATGGTTTGTCCTGAGAAGATGAAAATAAATGGAAAAAGCAGCCAGGAATTCCAGTTTTCACCAAGGAAATGGAAATAAAAGGCAAAAGCACCCAGGAATTCTACAGTTTGTCCTGGAAGAAATGAAAATAAAACGAAAAACACCCAGGAATTCCGTGGTTTGTCCTGGAGAAGACGAAAATAAATGGAAAAAGCACTCAGGAATTCCATGGTTTGTCACTGAGGAAATGGAAATAAAAGGAAAAAGCAGCCAGGAATTCCACAGTTTGTCACTGAGAAACTGAAAATAAAGGGAAAAAGCACCCAGGAATTCCACAGTTTGTCCTGGAGAAAATGGAAATAAAAAGAGAAAGCAGCAGAATAATTTGATTTTTTTAAATTCTTCTTAGTTCCCCCTGCCCCTTTTTATAAAGAATAATTTGGGGGTTTTTATCCTTTTTAGTTCCCCTTGCCCCTTTTATGAAGAATAATTTGGGTTTTTTCCCCCCAAAATCCTTTTTAGTGCCCTGTGGCTCCAGCTCCTTCTCCCTGAGATCCAGCAGAGGGAAGAAGTTTGGAATTTTAATACAGATTTACAGGCGAAAATCAGATTATTACCCAAGATTTGTCAGGAAGGAACTTTTTCAAGTCCAAGTGAAGAAATTTGAAAGAAATTCTTCAGAAAATTCCCAAACCAAAATAAAAAAATCTCTTTTTTTTTTCCCCTCCCAAAGCCACCAGCAGCTTTTCCTTTTCTGCTCCACTCCAATGTGCAAGTGATTAACTCCCAACCCCTCGGTGCCAAACTCCAAAGTTTCCTGCCAAAGCTGGGCCCTTCCCTTCAGGAGCTTTTTGTCTTTTCCAGCATTGAGGAATTTTTTTGTTTTTGCTGCAATCACATTTTTATTGGGAGCACTTTTCCCTTTAACTCCCAAAAAAAAAAAAAAAAAAAAAAAAAAAAAAAAAAAAAAAGGAATTGTGGCTGGAATTCTCTCGGGGTAAAATGAATTGTTGGTGCTGAATGAGGAGTTTAAACACAACAAAAAAAGGAAAATGGAACTGGGGATCTTTGGTTTAATGTCCTCTTGGTTTGGGGGTTGAGGTGAGGTTTTGCGGTTTCACCTTCCAGTTGGGGCTTTTTTTTGGATAAATTAAAATTCCCAAAGCAGCAGATTCACAAAATTAAACTCATTTAGAGGAGGAAGCTCCATTAAAAAAAAATGGCATCAAATAAGAAGTTTAAACAACAACAAAAAAGGAAAATGTGACTCGGGATCTTTTGTTTAATGTCCTGTTGGTTTGGGGGTTGAGTTGAGGTTCAGAAAACCTCAAAAGTTTTGGGGTTTCACCTTTGGTTGGTTTTTTTTTTTTTTTTGGGTAAATTAAAACTCCCAAAGCAGCAGATGCACAAATTCAAAGTCATTTGGAGGAGGAAACTCTTTTTACATCTTCAATACTTTAAATTTCAGTATTTTACATCTTCAATATTTTACATTCGATATTTACGTCTTCAGTATTTTACATCTTCAGTATTTTGAATTTTCGGTATTTTACATCTTCAATAAATATTAGAATGTTCTTTTTTTTTGTTCCAAGTTTCCCTGATCGTTTTATTGGATGGATTTATTTGTGGGTGGTTTTATCTGTGTCTGGTACTACTGGCTCTTGGTTGGTTTTATTTATTTTCTTCTGCAAAAAAAAAAACTTTATAATGTGGATTTATAACAATCCTGTAGAGGTTTTTGGGGTTTTTTTTGTGGTTTTTTTGGTGGTTTTTTTTGTAATTTATTTCTATTTTTTTTTTATTTTTGGTGTAATGTATTTGTGGTTTTCTTTTTCTTTTTTTCCTTTTTTTGGGGTAATTTATTAATGGTTTTTTGTAATTTATTTCTGTTTTTTTTTTAATTTTTTGTGTAATTTATTTGTGGTTTTCTTTTTCTTTTTTTCCTTTTTTTTGGGTAATTTATTTGTGGGTTTTTGGTAAATGATTTCTGGGGGTTTTAAAATTTTTTACGAAATTTATTTGTGTTTTTCTCCTCTTTTTGGTAATTTATTTGTGAGGTGTTTTTAATTTTTTGTAGGATTTTTTGGCCATTTATTCCTTTTTTTTTTTTTTTTTTTTTGGAAGAGGGAAAATGCAATTTATTTATAACTAAACCTCATTCACTCATTCACCTCCTTCCTTGAGCAGAGCTTTAAACTTCAACATCTAAACACCAATTAAAGCCTGAAATCCTCAACTCCAAACCAAACAACCCCAAAAAATCCCCAAATTCCCTTCCCACTTCCCTCTCACTGAAACCCAACCCCGGGAGCGACACCTGAGAGTGAAAAATGAGCCTTTTTTGACTAAAACCCACATTTCCACAGCAGCTTTTGGCACTCGAGGCTCCTCTTGAGCGACACGTTTTTATTTTGGGATGAAATAAAAGTCCCTCCTTGTGTCTGGGCTTGCTCAGTTTGGCAGCTGCAGGTGCTGGAAAAAGAGGATTTTTTTACAGGTGGAGCACGAAGGGAGTGGAATTTACACACTGAGGTTCTCTGGGGTTATTCTGGATTTTTTTTTTTGAGTTTTTTTTGGGGTGAAGGAGGGAAGATTGGAGGAATTTTTAGGGGATGAAGGGAGGGAGAAGCAGCAGGGGAATGTTTCATGGCAAGGGAGGAGATTTGGGGATGTTTCACCATTCCTGCGGCACAAATCCCCGTTTTTCCTGCGGATTTTGGCGTTTTTCAGGGTAATTTTAATTTCCTGGGTGCTGCAGGAACTTTCCCTGCTGTGGAATTCCCACCAGGACATTCCCAGGGCACAAATCCTGGTTTTTTCCTGCTGGTTTGGGTTTTTTTCAGCAGAATTTTGATTTCCTGGGTGCTGCAGGAACTTTCCCTGCTGTGCAATTCCCAAAGAATTCCCACCAGGACACTCCTGGGTCACAAATCACATTTTTCTTGCAGGTTTGGGGTTTATTTCTGGGGCACAAATCCCATTTTTTCTGCAGATTTGGGTATTTTTCAGCACAATTCCGATTTCCTGGGTGCTCCAGGACCTTTCCCTGCTGCGGAATTCCTGAGGAATTCCAACCACGACATTCCCAGGACACGAATCCTGTTTTTTTCCTGCAGGTTTAGGGTTCATTCCTGAGGTACAAATCCCATTTTTTCCTGCAGATTTGGGGTTTTTTTCGGCAGAATTTCAATTTCCTGGGTGCTGCAGGACCTTTCCCTGCTGTGGAATTCCCAAAGAATTCCCACCAGGACATTCCTGGGTCACGAATCCTGGTTTTCCTGCAGGTTTGGGCTTCATTCCTGGGGCAGAAATCCCATTTTTTCTGCAGATTTTGGGATTTTTTCCAGCACAATTTCAATTCCTGGCTGCTCCAGGACCTTTCCCTGCCGTGCCATTCCCACCACGAGGAATTTCCTGTGGCTCCTCACCTCAAATCACTCCCAATAAACTCTGAATTTTGGAGCTGAGCTGCTTTGGGGTGAATTCTTGGAGCACAAACCAGGATTTTCTAGGATTTTCTAGGATTTTCCAGGATCGTTCTAACCCCTTTTTTTTTTTATTTCTTTTCTCATTGCAGAGGTTCACGCCACAGGATTCAACTACCAGAACGAGGATGAAAAGGTCACTCTGTCCTTCCCCAGCACCCTGCAGAAAGGTGAGAGCCATTCCCTTGGGAAAAACCGGGAATTCCTGCCCTGGAATTCCTCCCCTGAGCACGTGGGAGTGCGTTTGTTCCCTCTGGAGCCTCTGCAATCGCGGATTTTCTTTGATTCATGATGAATTTTTGACTCTCTGAGCCATGATTTCGCTGCTGGTGGGAGGCAGCAGATTCCTGTCACTCCTCTGGAAGTTTTGGGATCAGCACAGGGATTTTTTTTTTTTTCCTCCTTGTCCAACTTTGGGGTTTTTCTGCTCCAGCTCTGAGGAATCCCCTTGGCTGTCGAGGCTCAGCTCCTCGCTGTGGAGAAAGCTTTATGTCATCTGGAAATTAACTTTTTTTTTATATCATTTCGTCTGGATTTTTTTTTAAATTATTTCATCTGGATTTATCTTTTTTTAATAATTTCATCTGGATTTTTTTTTTAATGATTTCATCTGGATTTATTTTTTTTTTAATAATTTCATCTGGATTTTTTTTTTTTTTAATGATTTCATCTGGATAAACATCACCAAGAGACTGTGGCATGATGATGATGATGAATTTGGAATGTTTGATCCTCTGGGATATTGGCTGCCAACTCAAGTTTCCTTTTTTTTGCCTTAAAACATCAAGGACAGATCTGGATTTTTTTTTTTTTTTAATATAATTTCATCTAGATAAACACCACCAAGAGACTGTGGGGTGATGATGAGGATGAATTTGGAATGTTTGATGCTGTTGGATTTTGGCTGATGACCTCAAGTCTCTATTTTTTTGCCTTAAAACATCGAGGGCAGATCTGGAAACATATATTTTTACATAATTTCATCTGGATAAAGACCACAAAGAGACTGTGGGGAGGAGGATGATGATGATGATGAAGCTGGAATGTTTGATCCTGTGGGATCTGTGAGACATCGAGGGTGGATCTGGAAATTTATATTTTTATATAATTTCATCGGATAAACACCACCAAGAGACTGTGGGGTGATGATGAGGATGAATTTGGAATGTTTGATGCTGTTGGATTTTGACTGACGAGCTCAAGTCTCTATTTTTTTGCCTTAAAACATCGAGGGCAGATCTGGAAATATATATTTTTACAAAATTTCATCTGGATAAAGACCACAAAGAGACTGTGGGGATGATGATGATGATGATGATGATGATGATGAAGCTGAAATGTTTGATCCTGTGGGATCTGTGAGACATCGAGGGTGGATCTGGAAATTTATATTTTTATATAATTTCATCGGATAAACGCCACCAAGAGACTGTGGGGTGATGATGAGAATGAATTTGGAATGTTTGATGCTGTTGGATCTTGACTGACGAGCTCAAGTCTCTCTTTTTTCACCTTAAAACATCAAGGACAGATCTGAAAATATGTATTTTTTATATAATTACTCTTGGATAAGCACCACAAAGAGACTTTGGGATGAAGAAGCTGAATTTGGAATGTTTGACCTGTGGGATTTTGGATGACAAGCTCAGGTTTCCCTTTTTTGCCTTAAAACATCGAGGACAGATCTGGAATTTTATTTTTTTATATAATTTCATCTGGATAAACACCACTGAGAAACTGTGGGGATGATGAGGATGAATCTGGAATGTTTGATGCTGTTGGATCTTGACTGACGAGCTCAGGTCTCTCTTTTTTCACCTTAAAACATCAAGGACAGATCTGGAAATGTATTTTTATATAATTTCATGTGGATAAACACCCCAAAGGGACTTTGGGATGAAGAAGATGAAGCTGGAATTTGTCACCTGCGGGATCTTGACTGCCAAGCTCAGGTTTCCCTTTTTTTGCCTTAAAACATTGAGGGCAGATCTGGAAATTAATTTTTTTATTTAATTTCATCTGGATAAACATCACTGAGAGATTGTGGGATGATGAAGATGATGATGAAGAAGATGAATCTGGAGTGTTTGGTCCTGTTGGATCTTGGTTGACAAGCTCAGGTTTTCCTTTTTTGCCTTAAGACATCGAGGGCAGATCTGGAAATTTGTATTTTTATATAATTTCACCTGCATAAACACCACAAAGAGACTTTGGGATCATGATGATGATGAATCTGGAATTTTTGACCTGTGGGATTTTGGCTGACAAGCTCAGGTTTCCCTTTTTTTGCCTTAAGACATTGAGGGAAGATCTGGAAATTCATATTTTTTACATAATTTCGTCTGGACAAAGACCACAAAGAGACTGTGGGGAGGATGATGATGATGATGAAGCTGGAATGTTTGATCCTCTGGGATCTGTGAGACATCAAGGACATATCTGGAAATTTATTTTTTTATATAATTTCATGTGGATAAAGACCACAAAGGGACTGTGGGGATGATGATGATGAAGCTGGAATGTTTGATCCTGTGGGATTTTGGGTGGCAAACTCAGGTTTCTCTTTTTTTGCCTTGAGTCATCGAGGGCAGATCTGGAATTTATTCTTTTTTTTAATAATTTCCTCTGGATAAACACTAAGAGATTGTGGGATGATGATGAGGATGAAGATGGAATTTTTGATTCTGTAGGATCTTGGCTGCCAAACTCAGATTTCCCTTTTTTGGCCTTAAAACATCCAGGACAGATCTAGAAATCAATTATTTTTTTTTTTAAATATAATTTCATCTGGCTAAAAACCAGATTCCACAATTTTGAGGATCCCACAATTCCCCATAACTCCTTAAACCCCACAAATTTTCCACACTTTACCCCGAGGTGAGGACTGAAGGACAAAACTTCCAAGATAAACCCCCAAAAAACCCCCAAATCCTATGAGAGAATGAACCCACCATTATTCTGAAATCTATTTCATTTACAGCTTAAAATCCACCTCAAACCCATTATTTTTTTCACCCCCTGCCCACCCCAGAGGATTCCTTCTGTCTGCTGGATTTGGTGTGTGTGTTTTGCAGGGACGGGGACGCTGAAGATTGACTTTGTGGGGGAGCTGAACGACAAGATGAAGGGTTTTTACCGCAGTAAATACAGCACGCCCAGCGGGGACACGCGCTACGCCGCCGTCACGCAGTTCGAGGTCAGCCTCCCTTTTATTCCCACTTGAGGCCCCTTGTTAGTCCCATTTTATTACCATTATTTTTATTCCCATTATTTTTATTCCCATTATTTTTATTCCCATTATTTTTATTCCCATTATTTTTATTCCCATTTTTGTTCGCGTTTTTTTCTCGGTTTTTTCCCGTTTTTTCCCGGTTTTTTCCCATTTTTATTCTCGTTTTTATTCCCATTTTTAGTCCCATTTTTTCCCGTTTTTCTTCCCATCTTTCTTCCCGTTGTTTTTATTCCCATTGTTAGTCCCATTTTTAGTCCCATTTTTCTTCCCATTTTTCTTCTCATTTTTCTTTCCGTTTTTATTCCCATTTTTAGTCCCATTTCCCCCCTTTTTATTCCTATTTTTAGTCCCATTTTCCCCAGTTTTATTCCCGTTTTTATTCCCATCTTTCTTCCCATTTTTATTCCCATTTTTCCACATTTTTATTCCCATTTTTTCCCGTTTTTATTGTATTTTTATTCCCGTTTTTATCCCCATATATATTCCCATTGTTATTCCCATTTTAGTCTCATTTTTATTCCCATTTTTATTCCCATTTTTTCCCATTTGTCTTCTCATTTTTAGTCCCATTTTTAATCCCATTTTTAGTCCCATTTTCCCGTTTTTATGCCCATTTTCCCCCGTTTTTATTTCCATTTTTAGTCCTGTTTTTCTTCCCATTTTTAGTCTCATTTTTAGTCCCATTTCTTCCCGTTTTTTTCCTGTTTTTCTTCCCATCTTGCTTCCCATTATTTTTATTCCCATTGTTATTCCTGTTTCTATTCGCATTTTACTCCCATTGTTACTCACATTTTTTCCTGTTTTTAGTCCCAATTTTATTCCCCCTTTTTCCTGTTTTTTTCCTGTTTTTTCCAGTTTTTATTCCCGTTTTTATTTCCCCTTTTTCCCCGGTTTTATTCCCATTTTTATTCCCATTTTAGTCCCGTTTGGACTAATTTGGAATTCCTTCTCCCCTTTTTTTTTGTGTGTTTTTTTTTTTTTTCTGGAAATAACCTGAATTTCTGTGGTTTTTTGTACTTCCCCTGTGATTTATTTGTGGAATTCTCTTTATTCCAGGCCACTGATGCTCGCAGAGCTTTCCCTTGCTGGGATGAGCCTGCAATTAAAGCAACTTTTGATATTTCTTTGGTGGTTCCCAAAGACAGAGTAGCTTTGTCAAATATGGTAAGTTTTCGTGTGCCAACATTTGAGTCAAAAAAACCCAACATTTGAGTCAAAAACCCTCAACATTTGGGTAAAACCCTCAATGTTTGAATAAAACCCTCAACAATTGAGTCAAAACCCCAACGTTTGGGTAAAACCCCTCAACATTTGGATAAAACCCCCAACATTTGAGTCAAAAACCCAGCATTTGGCCAAAACCCAACACGTGGGTAAAACCCCCAACATTTGGGTCAAAAACCCAGTATTTGAATAAAAAAACCCTCAACATTTGGATAAAACCGTCAATGTTTGAGTCAAAACCCCAACATTTGGATAAAACCCTCAATATTTGGGTCAAAAACCTTCGACATTTGAGTCAAAGCCCAACATTTGGGTAAAACCCCCAACATTCGGGTCAAAACCCAACATTTGAGTCAAAAACCCAACATTTGAATAAAAAACCCCTCAACATTTGGATAAAACCCTCAACATTTGAGTCAAAACCAAACGTTTGAGTCAAAACCCAACATTTGGCTAAAACCCTCAACATTTGGGTCAAAACCCCAACATTTGAGTCAGAACCCTAATATTTGGGTAAAAACCCCAACATTTGGGTCAAAAACACAACATTTGTATAAAACCTTCAACATTTGAGTCAAAACCCAACATTTGAATAAAAAAACCCTCAACATTTGGATAAAACCCTCAACATTTGAGTCAAAAACCTTCAACATTTGAGTCAAAAACCCAACATTTATGTAAAACGCCCAAGATTTGGGTCAAAAATCCCCTCAACATTTGGATAAAACCCTCAACATTTGAGTCAAAACCTGACATTTGGGTCAAAAACCATCAACATTTGGGTAAAACTCCCAACATTTGAATAAAAAAAACCCCAAAATTTGGATAAAACCCTCAACATTTGAGTCAAAACCCCAACATTTGGGTAAAAAAAAACCCAACATTTGAGTCAAAACCCAACATTTGAGTCAAAACCCCAACATTTGGATAAAACCCCTCAACATTTGGGTCAAAAACCTTCAACATTTGAGTCAAAACCCGACATTTGGGTCAAAAACCGTCAACATTTGGGTAAAACTCTCAACATTTGAATAAAAAAAAACCCAACATTTGGATAAAACCCTCAACATTTGGGTCAAAAACCTTCAACATTTGGGTCAAAACCCAACATTTGGGTAAAACCCCCCAACATTTGAGTCAAAACCCCAACATTTGGATAAAACCCCCAACACTTGAGCCAAAACCCCCCATTTAACCAAACCCCTGACGCTTCCATCAAACCACCCAACACTCGGATAACAACCCGCACCTTTCAGACCCCCCAACCCCTCCCTGTGACCATCCCAACCCAACCCTGTCCTTGCCCCGACGCAGAACGTGGTGGAGCGGCGGCCGTACCCCGACGACGAGAGCCTGGTGGAGGTGAAGTTCGCCAGGTCCCCCGTCATGTCCACCTACCTGGTGGCCTTCGTGGTGGGCGAGTACGACTTCGTGGAGGCGCGCTCGCAGGACGGGGTGCTGGTGCGGGTCTACACCCCGGTGGGCAAGGCTGAGCAGGGCAAGTTCGCCCTGGAGGTAAATCACAGTCCGGTTTGGGGTCACATCATTCAGATCTGGGAGTTTTGGGGGTTTTTTTGTGGGTTTTGGGGTTTTTGTGGGTCATAGATGTGCATCGGCTCGTGGTGCGGGTCTACACCCCCATGGGCAAGGCTGAGCAGGGCAAGTTCGCCCTGGAGGTAAATCACAGTCCAGTTTGGGGGCAGGTCACTCTGATTTGTGGGTTTTGGGGGGTTTTTTTGTGGGTTTTGGGGTTTTTGTGGGTCCTGGTGGGTGTCCTGGTGCGGGTCTGCACCCCCGTGGGCAAGGCTGAGCAGGGCAGGTTCGCCCTGGAGGTAAATCACAGTCCGGTTTGGGGTCACATCATTCAGATCTGGGAGTTTTGGGGTTTTTTTTGTGGGTTTTGGGGTTTTTGTGGGTCCTGGTGGGTGTCCTGGTGCGGGTCTGCACCCCCGTGGGCAAGGCTGAGCAGGGCAGGTTGGCCCTGGAGGTAAATCACAGTCCAGTTTGGGGTTTGGTTGTTCAAATCTGGGAGTTTTGGGGTTTTTTGGGAGGTTTTTGGTGGTTTTTCCTTGGTTTTTTGGAGGTTGGAGATGTGCACCAGGATGCTGTGCACATTTGTGACCTAGTGGGCAAGGCTGAGCAGGGCAAGTTCGCCCTGGAGGTAAATCTCAGTCCGGTTTGGGGTTTGGTCACTCGAATCATTGAGTTTTGGGGGCTTTTGAGGTTTTCTTCTGGAGTTTTTTGGGTTTTTTCCTTGGTTTTTTGGGGGTTGTAGATGTCCATAGTGTCCTGGTGCAGGTCTACAGCCCCGTGGGCAAGGCTGAGCAGGGCAGGTTGGCCTTGCAGGTAAATCTCCGTTGGGTTTGGGGTTTGGTTGTTCAAAGCTGGGAGTTTTGGGGTTTTTTTTGTGGGTTTTTTGGGGTTTTTTTGTGGTTTTTGCGGGGTTTTATGGGTCATAGGTGTGCATCGGCTCCTGGTGCGGGTCTGCACCCCCGTGGGCAAGGCTGAGCAGGGCAAGTTCGCCCTGGAGGTAAATCACAGTCCGGTTTGGGGGCAGGTCACTCAGATCTGGGAGTTTTGGGGGTTTTATCTGGCTTCTTTTGGGTTTTTTCCTTGGTTTTTTGGGCGTTTGGAGATGTCCATGGGGTGCTGGTGTGGGTCTGCACCCCCGTGGGCAAGGCTGAGCAGGGCAGGTTCGCCCTGGAGGTAAATCACAGTCCGGTTTGGGGTCACATCATTCAGATCTGGGAGTTTTGGGGTTTTTTTTGTGGGTTTTGGGGTTTTTGTGGGTCCTGGTGGGTGTCCTGGTGCGGGTCTGCACCCCCGTGGGCAAGGCTGAGCAGGGCAAGTTCGCCCTGGAGGTAAATCCCAGTCCGGTTTGGGGTTTGGTTGTTCAAAGCTGGGAGTTTTGGGGTTTTTTTGTGGGTTTTTTGGGGTTTTTTGGGGTTTTTTGGTTGTTTTTTTTTTTGTGTTTTTATGGGTCGTAGATGTCCATGGTGTCCTGGTGCGGGTCTGCACCCCCGTGGGCAAGGCTGAGCAGGGCAGGTTGGCCCTGGAGGTAAATCTGGGTTGGTTTTGGGATTTGGTCACTCAGATCTGGGAGTGTTTGGGGTTTTTTGGGAGGTTTTGGGGTTTTTGTGGGTCATAGATGTGCATCGGCTCGTGGTGCAGGTCTGCACCCCCGTGGGCAAGGCTGAGCAGAGCAAGTTCGCCCTGGAGGTAAATCACAGTCCGGTTTGGGGGCAGGTCACTCAGATCTGGGAGTTTTGGGGTTTTTTTGGTGTTTTTGTGGGGTTTTTGCTTGGTTTTTGGGGGATTGTAGATGTCCATGGTGTCCTGGTGTGGGTCTGCACCCCCGTGGGCAAGGCTGAGCAGGGCAAGTTCGCCCTGGAGGTAAATCTCAGTCCGGTTTGGGGTCACATCATTCAGATTTGTGGGTTTTGGGTTTTTTTGGGGTTTTTTTTGCGTTTTTATGGGTCGTAGATGTCCGTAGTGTCCTGGTGCGGGTTTACACCCCCGTGGGCAAGGCTGAGCAGGGCAGGTTGGCCCTGGAGGTAAATCACAGTCCAGTTTGGGGTTTGGTTGTTCAAAGCTGGGAGTTTTGGGGTTTTTTGGGAGGTTTTTGGTGGTTTTTCCTTGGTTTTTTGGGGGTTGTAGATGTCCATGGTGTCCTGGTGCGGGTCTGCACCCCCGTGGGCAAGGCTGAGCAGGGCAGGTTGGCCCTGCAGGTAAATCCCAGTCCGGTTTGGGGTTTGATTATTCAGATCTGTGTGTCTTGGGGTTTTTTGGGAGGTTTTTGGGATTTTTCCTTGGTTTTTTGGGAGTTGGAGATGTCCATGGTGTCCTGGTGTGGGTCTGCACCCCCGTGGGCAAGTTCTCCCTGGAGGTAAATCCCAGTTGGGTTTGGGGTTTGCTTATTCAGATCTGTGAGTCTTGGGAGTTTTTTGGGAGGTTTTTTGGGATTTTTCCTTGGTTTTTTGGGCGTTTTTGACGTACACGGTGTCCTGGTGTGGGTCTGCACCCCCGTGGGCAAGTTCTCCCTGGAGGTAAATCTCAGTTGTGTTTGGGATCAGGTCACTCAGATGTATTGAGTTTTGGGGTTTTTTGGGAGGTTTTTGGTGGTTTTTTCCTTGGTTTTTGGGGGGTTGGAGACGTGCAGGGTGTCTTGGTGCCCACCTACAGCCCAAGTTCACCCTGGAGATGAATCTCCTAAGTTCCTAATTTCCACATTTCCTAATTTCAGTTCTTAAAGTCTTAGTTTCAGTCCTAAATTCTAAGTTCCAATCATAATTTCCTAATTTCAATCCTAATTTCTTAGTTCCAGTCCTAATTTCTTAGTTTCAGACCGAATTTCTTATTTTCAGTCATAATTTATCAGTTTCAGACCTAATTTCCTAGTTTTAGTCCTAATTTCTTAGTTTCTGTCATAATTTCTTAGTTTCATTCGTAATTTCCTATTTTCATTCATAATTTCCTCATTTCAATCACAATTTCCTCATTTCCATCATCATTTCTTAGCCTCAGTCACAATTTCTTAGTTTGGGTAATAAATTCTTAGTTTCATTCATAATTTATTGTGTCAATCACCATTTCCTCATTTCAATCATCATTTTTTTTTTTTTTTGTACTTTCAGTCCTGATTTCTTAGTTTGGGTAATAAATTCTTAGTTTCAATCACAATTTCCTAATTTCAATCATCATTTTTTTTGGTCGTTTCACTCACAATTTCTTAGTTGGGGTAATAAACTCCTGGTTTCAATCAATTTCCTTGTTTCAGTCACGATTTTTTAATTTCAATCATGATTTATTTTGTAATTTCACTCCCCACTCCCCGAGTGTTGCCCAGTCCTGAGTTAACAGAACATTTCTCCTCCTTTTTTTCCAGGTTGCTGCTAAAACTCTGCCTTTTTATAAGGACTACTTCAATGTCCCTTACCCTCTCCCCAAAATCGATCTCATCGCTATTGCAGACTTTGCTGCTGGTAAAGTAACTCACTTTTATTGCTGAAATTATCTTTTATTCCAATTTTTTGGGGAGGTTTTTTGGTGGTTTTTTGGTGGTGGTTGTTTTTTTTTTTTTTTTTTTTTTTTTTTTTTTTTTTTTTTTTGTGTGTGTGTGTACAAAAAAAAAAACAAAATTAAATTAAAAACCTTTGGGAAGAGGTTTGGCTCAATATCAATAAATTTCTGTATTTATTTTATAAAGGTGCCATGGAGAACTGGGGCCTTGTTACTTACAGGTATGATGTTCAAATGTCCTTTCCCCTCCTCTTTGTTCACTAATTCTTGGAATTAATTAGATTCCTTGGAGGCAGCTCTTAATTAACTTCATCAATTCAGAGCCAATAATATTTGGAAATTTTTTTTTATATTTTGTTTTGGATGGTTTTGGTGATGGCAGCTCAGGAAAGCGAAAAAAGCAGGTTTTAAATGGACAAAAAAAAGGTTTTAAATTGACAAAATAAAACCTTCTGGGCCCAATTTTTTTATTTTTTCCTCCCCAAATAAAATTTCCTGACAAGGTTGTGAGAGTTTATTTTATTTCACATGGAAATTTTCTCAGCCACAGAGTAACAATGTGGAGATGGGGAAATCAAAAATATTAATTGGCCTTCCTTTGCAGTTTGATTTTTTTTATTATTATTATTATTCTTTCTTCTGATCAAGCTTTTTGCACTTTTGCTTGATTTAAATTCATTTTCTGTGCTGGGGGTCAGGAGGATTTCCCTGAATTTCCCTGAAATAATTCAGGATTTCTTCTGCTCAGCTTCAAATTTCTTATTAAAAAAAGAAACAAATTCGAGCCCAGTTTTCAAATTTTTTTTCCCCCTGCTTATTGAAATCCTGATGAAATTTGATATTTTATCGATATTTATTTCTTTTATTTATTGATATTTTCCCCCTTATTGGGGGAAAAAATATAAATAGAAATATTTTCATCCTGGATGAGGAGAGAATTTTTGGGATGGAGCTGTGAATTTTTTTTTTCTCTTAGTGCAGAATTTCCTCTGCCCCTTTTGGGCACATCCCTGGGGGAGGATTTTCCCTGGAATTTCAGAATTCCAGAGATTCCTGAGCAGGTTGGAAAAGCCAAATTCCTTTGGGAACGCTGAGAAGTGGCAGGATCTGATCCCATCTCAGAGCACAGAAGGAGCTCAAACTTCCAATAAATTACCTTGAGCAGCATTTTGATAAATAATAATAAAAAATAAATTTTCTTCCTTCTACCTACTCTAAAAGGGGATTTTTTTGTTTTGTTTTTCCCCACTTTTTGCATGCCATAAAAGAATTCCTGCTCCAAACCATTCCAGCAGCTGTGGA